>NW_012267241.1:7971206-8163476 GCF_000151885.1 Dipodomys ordii
GCACGGGCGCCGGGCGCAGACTCGCCGGGCGACCCAGGTTCCCCCGCCGTCCAGGCCCGACGGAATCGAGTCCTGGGGGCGGGGAGCGGGGGAGGCGAGGGGCGGACGGTGAACTTGGCGGTGACCACGGAGCCCAGCTGTGGCTCTGTTGCGCACGGCCCGCGCAGACGGCCTGGGGCGGGGCGCCGGCTGGTTCTGGGCCCCCCCACCCCCAGTGCAGCGCGGTCCCCCTCTCGCCCCGACCCCCGGGACCCCCCAGGTACCATCCAGCACCCGAGCTAGAGGTCCGTCACCCCCACCCCGCTGCTCCGAAACCCGGGCGATGGGAGGGGCGCCGCCCGGCCCGAAGTGGGCGCCGCGAGTGAGATCACCGCGGTTTATTTAAGGAGCCGGTCCCCGTCTTTGATAAACTATCGCGCCTCGGCCCTGGTTTATAGCTTCTGTGCGGGGAGAGGAGAATTATTTACGGCCCCCCTAACTGGGTGTGATATCAGCCATGGCTATTATCGAGGCTAGTTCATCACCATAAAATAAGAAGTGTTCCTCGGGTCAAGGGTCTGCGCGACGTCTCCCGTGGGTTCAGAGAGACGGGGACGGGGGAGGGGCGGGCGGGCAGATATACGGCTGCTGAGGATCTAAAGATAAATGGAAAGATAGGTGTTTGCGGGTATAATTTAAAGAATCGGTGGATATGCGGTGTTGGAAGCGTTACCACGGGCTCTGCGGGGACGCACGTGTGTTCTCTATGTATGCACTCCAATGTTTAGACATGCGTGTTTACATCTTGCCAAGCAAACCGCGTGTAAACACACGTTTCCTTTTCGGCCCCACAGCAGGGAAGGTTAACCAGGTAGACGTAGAGAAAATGCAACCTTGGACACGGGGAGGGGTGGGGGGCAGCGGGGCAGCTTTCCTTTGCCTCAAAGATCTTTTCTTTATGGGATTGAGGCTTTTCCACTAGCCTTTCCTTCCATTAAGACAGCCTTTGTATTGTATTTTGGTATTTGTGATTGCAAAGCACGGGGCTGAGTCATCTTAATAACATACCCGCAGATGCAAATATATGGAAATGGAATGGCACACAGATTTTGTGTGGAGCCCAGCTTTGGCAGGGTGGCCATTCCCAGTTGGTTTTTTAGTGGCGCAGCTACATGCACATATATTATAGTAATTACTTTCTGGGTCCCCTCTGTAGGATGGCAGAAATATGCTTCACATCGCCCCATGTTATGTGTGAGGCATAAAGCCATATTGTAAGATAATCAAAGCCTTCTCAGAAAGGTTTGTGCTGATTAATAAAGTGTTTATGGTACTTTGTTTTGGGGGAGATTGTGATAGATATTTTAGAGCCACCCAAATGGAATAGAAAATACCACATCGTTATTGGAGGCCCCTCATCAGCTTGAGAGAGAGATTGCTGGGGAGTTTCATGATGGCTAAAAAGCCGGAATCAAATAGGGAAACAGAAAGAAAGAAGGCGGGAGGGGGAGGGCTAGGATTTTGAAACTGACGAAAAAAAAACCAGAATTCGGAGAATTCCAGTAGCTAGTATGAATTGTTGAGGATCTAACATTAACTTGTGGTTGTTTATTTTACATATAATAGGATAGCTAAATGATGGAGTGTATTAGTTCTTTAATAATTTATAGAAATACTTTGATGTTGCAGTAATTACATTAAAGGTCACATATCAAAGGTAATTTGGTTGAGCAGCTGTGATGGTTTCTCAGAAGCAATCAATATCACTGTCCGTGGTGCTGATTTCACCAAGGGGCCTGCCAGATTAAAGAAGGCTTATTACCAGGCAGAAAGGCCCAGGGGAAATCAGGAGCACATTGGAGCAACGCGCCAGCCCCCACCCCACCCCCACCTCCACTGATAATTAACACGGTTCCCCATAATCTGCGCTAATCCTTCATACTGGGAGATCTAGTGGCGTTCTCTCCCCCCCCACCCCCAAAATCACAAAGACAGGTAGGCAAGTTTGGGAGGAAAGGTAAAAAGAGATGTGAATGTATGTTAGGAAAAGGGAGGGGTGGAGATAAAGGCCAACAGTAGTCCTGAAACATAGCCTAGAGTCCCCACGCACTGCCGGAAACACCACCCTTTCTTCAAAGGCTTCTCTGGGAGACTCATGGCCTCAAAAGCCTGCTCACACAATTCTCAGGGCAGGTACCGCTTCACAGGGGGAAGGGACAAGGAGAAAAGATAGAATTGCTGCTTCAAGTTCCGAGGGCACATTGTCCCTGCACACACTCGCAAGTAGACAAATGAAAAACAAAATGACCGAGTAAAATTATGCTTTAAAGTGGAGTCATTTTGATTCCAGAAAGCAGACCTTGACATTAGTATTGTTAGTTGGTTCTCTCCTTTGAGATCAGAGAGTGTGCTGCTAGCAAATGCAGGGATTAGGACTGAGCAAAATGCTCTCACCCAAGCAAATAATACATGTGACCCCAGCAGCAGAGGCTCTGCTCATAGCTACCTCTTTGATGGGGGGCCACAGAAGAAACCTCTTGTCTGGGATGACCACACTAGGGGCCCCAATGAGTGTACTCTGCATCTGACTAAAGAGAATAAAATTGAAAAAAGAACCTGGAAAACTGGTAACCTCAGCAATTTAGGCACTTTTCCAGACTTCAAAATCCATTAAAATCAATCCATTAAAATCTGTTCCTCACTTTCTCACTGAGGAGGGAAAAGGGGAAAGGCAGCGTAGGCAGTGTATTCTGTTTCCAAGCAAGTTACAGAGGGAGCGGAAAAAAAATAATCCCATTATTGTCACACACACACACACACACACACACACACACACGCACACGCACACGCACACGCACACGCACGCACGCATGCACGCACGCACCTCTCCACCACTATTAACAACAACAGCAGCAGCAGCAACAGAGACAAAACTAGAAATCCCCCTAACATGAGGCTTCATTTGGGGATTGGAAGAGGGAACTAACATTATCTTGGGATAAATGCAAGCTTAGTAACTGAACCACAATGACTATTTTCTTAAATCAGAGGTCCATTTCTTTGGGAATCAGCCTAATCAAGCTGTTTTGATAGCTGATTGAGTCATCTTTGGATCTGCATCACAAATGCACTATTATTTTTTAGTTTGATATGATTTTAGTAGAATGAGCTTACTAAGCCTTAAAGCCTGGTTGGGGTCATCTTGAAGATTGCCTTCTTCCAGAATTTTTCTAAACTGTCTCTCCCCCTCTCAATCTCATTTTCCCCTGGCCTCATGCAGCCTATTTGCTTCCATTCTTGACATTTGTTCCACTATTTACAGGATAAACTCGCTATGGGGCAGTTTCTTGGGAAACAAACTGAGTGGACACAAGGCACTGCCCTGGGTGTCCCATAAGATACAAAGGTATGAAAAACACTCCCCCTTTCCCTTTTGGAGTTATCTGTCAAGTTGGAGAAAGAAGCCACACACACAAATATAATAAACAATGTAACCAACCGCAGCAGATGTTACTATAAAGTGGCTAGTGTGGACAACTGCTTGATAATCACAATTAATATTGGTTGATCACTTACTATGTAATGGCACAAATACCGTTGTCTCCTGTCCTCTTCACAGTCACCCTGGGAGGAAGACATGATTCTCCCCCATACATAAAGGACCAAGATTCACTCAATGGATAAATAGCTCTGGGTCTCTGCTTCCATCACCCAGGATACCTACTTCTGTTAGCACTGCCGGTTGCTGTAGGAGTTTAGAGGGAACCCAGATATCTATAGAGTGCAAGAATTGCTATAAAAAAATCTGTCAGTGTACGGGCAGGTGGGAACAGAGCGCTGAGAGTATATCAGATAGTTTAGAGCAGTCAGAAACATTTTATAGCTGTGCATTCATAGCAAGCCAGGAGCAGTGACTGACCAACTTAGCCTAGTAGCCTAGTGGGAGATGCTCTGGGCATCAGAAGCCTCTCTGAGAGCTAGCTACCCAGGACCTGAGTGTGCATAGGAGACCTCGTGGAAGAACTGTGTTCTTAAAATACATCCCGGGTGCTTAGTCCCAGCTGCTCCAGCCTTTAGGACTTTGCAGGGAATTGTCTTCCAGGAAGAGCCCATCTGTTTCCAAAGTTGGGAATACAGAGTCTCAGGGGGTGGGCTGTGACTAGAGAAAACCAGTGAATAGAACAAGCAGCGGCCAGCACTCTGCCCCCTCAACAGCAGGAAGGGGTGGGGGTGGGGAGCTGGGTCCAGTTAGCAGGAGGCCTAGAGGCAGCCGAAGGGGGAGCTTGGGGGGAGGGGAGTTGTATCTGCTTGGTAAACATTAAAGTTCCAATTCACTAGTTAAAGATTGGCTTTTGTGTCCTCACTCCGGCAACTCTAGAATACAAAACAAACTAGCACACTCTTCCAGGCTGCCTCCCACCCCACCCTCAGTCAGCCACACAGACATGCAATGTCCCTGCCACAGAGACTCCTGGACTCGGGTCATTGCAACTCAGGACAGTCATTTCTATGGAAATTCAGTGTGACCTTCTTTGAGTTTACTAGGAAAGATGGTGAAATGGAAAATTAAAAAAAAAAAAGCTCGGTTGAATTTCTAGCATGCTGTCTCAGGGTGTCTCTTCTGTCATTCCCCTTGCCTCTCACCTTCCTCTTCCTTAAATCCTATTTTATCTCTTTCCTCTTTTTCCTTTTTCTCTCTTTATTTTCCACCTATTTCCTTCTCTCCTCCTTCTGAACATTTTCCTCCTCCTTATCATTCTCATTTTCAACCATCCCCCCCCCCGCCTCTGTCTTCTTCACTATCTCTCCTCCTCTTCCTCTCTCCATCTTCTCACTCTCTTCTGTCTGCCCACTGCGTCTCTCCCTTGACACCCATAGGGGCCTCTAGGCCAACATCCCCAGGGCTTCAGGGACTTTCCTCACAAGGCCATCTCCTTCCCTGACAGCCCTGCCATTGAAGGATCCATTTAATTTTATGTACAACTGTAAAGATGGATGATAAGTAGAAAGGATGCAGGCAAGAACAAAATGAATAAATTATAAAGGGCAAATGATGACAAGCCAGGGTCCCTAGAGACAATGATATGATAACAGAAACTAAAAATGAATTTATGATGGATGTAGTTAGCATGTAGGGAGGCTGTTAATTCTTCCAGTCGTTTTACAACTTGTAGTGATTGGCACAAAGTGTTCCGCTTGAGAACTGTGAGGTATTTCCACTCTTCTGTGCTCGAAGTATGGTATTGAGTTCTCTGGCTCTTGTTAGCACCCGTGTCTTCTCTCCTAGTCTCTGACATTTCTGTGTCTCTGCTTGAGTCTATAAGGTCACAGCCAATCCACACATCCATCAAGCTCATGGGCCCTGTTCTTCTTACTGTGTATTATTAGTTTATGGACTATTACAACAAAACACCACCAATGGAGTGGCTTAAACCACAGAAATGTATGGTTTCACAATTCTTGGGGCTGAGCGTCCCAAATCAAGTTTCAACGGATGACTTCTTCTGAGGGTTGTAAGGGAGAATCTACTTCATACCTTTCTCTTAGCTTCTAGGAGATTATAGCTAGTGTTCACTCTGCTGCCTGTACATTGTCTCTTTCTGCTTTCAAAGTTCCCCTTTCTAAAGACACCAGTCATATTGAATTAGGGCCCATGCTAATGATCTCTACTTGACCTTCTGCAAAGATCCTATTTCCAATAAGGTCTTGTTCACAGATACAGAATTAAGGACTTCAATATCTTTTGCAGGTGACACAATTGAACCAATAACGCAGAGAAATAGGCCTCCCATGTCTATCCCATAGGAGGACTATGGTCTTCAAGGTGTCTAAGTCATGATGGGGGAGGGTCCCACTAGCTCTTCTTCTGTGACTTCCACTTGGTCTTATGCTTTCTTTTCTTCCTCTAAGGGGAGAAAAATTACATTCAGCTCTTCTCATATGTCTTGAAAAGAATTGTCTATCCTTCAGGGAAGTGAATCTCAACTGGGCAATTTTACATACAAGGGACATTTGTCATTGTTTGAAGGGAAGGGCCAGTGATGACCATAAGTGTCTCTACAATACACAGGACTGTCTTCCTAACAATGAGCCAGCTCCCAATACGTTATGTCAAGATGGAGAAATCCTAATTTAAAGCCGAAGACAAGTCTGATAGGAGGCCCTGAAGAAAAGTGTTTCCTTTTGCCCAGTACTTCCCATTCATTTGGGTGTGAGAAGTGGGAGGTCACATTAAGGGTCACAAGCTCAAGTGGAATGAGCTCTCAAATGAAGGTGTGATGAGCAGGAGAAGACGGCAAAGCTCACTTCCAGGCCTGAAAGATCATTTCTGGTTAGCCACGCCCATCCTCATATCAAAATATGCAGGGCACATTTGGCCCAAGAGCTTCTAGTTTCAGCACCAAACTGTCTGTTGGCCTTCTTCTATGGTACCAAGCTCTCTCCTTTGGCCCATATGGCATCTATGGTCTGAATAACATGAGCTGACAATATGCTCATGACAGAGCTAGAACAGAACCCAGGCCTCCATGTGAGAGTTCCCTGGTCCCTCCCTTCTGAAGAGCCTTAATGTCTGGCAAGGGACATGTCTGGCAGGGCTTGTTGTCCTATCCAAGCTTTTCAGCTCAGCAGCCTTCCACATACCTGGGTCCATTATCCAGAAGAGACTAGTGAAGCTCCAAGAAGGAAGGCTCTCAGCTTTAAATACAAAGTCAGTACCAGTAGGGCACACATCTTCTCTGTTCTCCTCCTTGCCAGCCTGTAGTCCTCAATCCCCTATCCAATTATTTCCTCCAAAGACCCTATAGTCCACTCCTCAGAGACACTGAGTCCTCCTGATCTCCTGGGGCATTGCCCACATTGTCCCTCCTGCCTAGACTGACCACTTGTTTCTTCCCTGCCCTAGCCACACCAGTCAGCAATGTTGCCCATCTATCAAACCAGGGACTCTTGACCACCGTAGAGACTGATCTTCTCTGTGATACCCCACAACAGATCCCAAGCCTCCATTCGGTAAGGCTTCTGAAAAGAACTATCAAAAAGCCAGAGAGCATCCAGATCCACATTCATATACCTGATGTGAAGAAAACAAGCAAGTGAGAGGGCACCTGCGTGAATGGCCCCTGCCTAGTGAAGAGCAAGGGAACACAGGCCCTTGACTCTGCCAGTTCAAACCCTGTGGCCCCATGCAGGTCAGAGCTTCCCTGGAACTATCTTCTGAGCTGGGGAAGAGGGTGAGCTGGATTGCCACTGGAGTCCTTTCCAGTCCTGATTTTCTTTATATTTCAAAGAATAATAGAGTTGGCATTACTCAAGACGACAGGGAGACGAGGGGAGAGTCCTACTCTTCACTGCCTGCCGCCATTGGTGACAAGTGTAATAAAGCGAGGGTCAGATGTGTCACTCCCTGATGCACACCAGCCAGACTGCCTGCCCCAGGGCGAGGGCTGGACTCCTGATGGTACACCCACTCCTGCTCTTCGCTCGGGTCTCATTCTAAGCAGATCGGACAGGTGTTTCACCATTTTCTGGCTCCTGTATAGAATCATAGTCGCCACCCAAATCAGGAGCAGCACTGTGTATAGATAACCTGTCTCATGCAGTTTGACTACAAGATAGGGCATCCAAGAGTGGGACAAAAATGAGTAAAACACAGCCTGCTGATGAAGGATTTTTTTTAATTTGCGGGGGCGGGGGACAAATGTGAAGACAATTCTCAATATGGATAGTACCTTTGGGGGCTGAAAGTGGTAGTGATGGGAAATGCTTAGGAGTTCCAGTGAACCAAATCAGCTGTGGGACCACAACTACCATGGTAGCCTTCTGCTTCCAGGCCCTCCTCCTGATGCATTTACCATAGATAAATCACAAGGTTACCCTTGTGAGATAAAACTCTCACAATCTGAAAATGCTACAGGCACCATTACCCAGAGGATTCAGCTAGTGGCCAACCTTCCCCTCACCACAAACCCTCAAGAAGCACACAGCTCTTCCCAGATACATTGCCTTCAAGCTCCCTTTTGGGGGGACATGGCCCTCTCTCTGTCATGTCATTCTCAGAGGCCCAAGTCTGGCATCACTTCTTCTGCTTGTACTCAGCCTCCTCGGGGAGCTTTCCAATCCCTACAGGCAACTGGAATGTCTCTGTGGTTCCAAGCTATTTGGTTACTCTAGGAGTTAGCATCTTGGAGTCTTAAACCTGGGTGGTTGCCTTTCATAGTTCAGTACAAGGCAGAGGGAGAGAAGCAGGTGAGCGGGAGCTCCTCTGTCTGCTAGGAGACATTGCTGTTTCATGCACCTGGCAGAGGCATTCCATAAGATCCATCCTCATGGCTTTTCTTCTATCCATATCACCTCCAATCCCTCTAAGATGCTTCCAGCTTAGCCCACCCTGCAGGGAAACATTTGGAAAGACAAGAAGGCCTGGCTTTGTGTTCTTGGCCTTCTGCAGAAAACACTGTGGATGGTGCTTCAGGCCAGGCAGTTGCAGATGGCGCAGATGTGAGTAGGAACAACAAGGTGAAGCAAGGTGTGCATTCTCTGGAGAAGGAGCCTGTAGAGGCCATGACTGCTTGGGTTTGTGTGAGGCGATTAAAAGATTTCTTGACCTTTTGCCAGAAGGTGAGGCTAGAAAACAGGAAGTCTGTGTGAGCCGCCACTCTGCAATGAGTGTACGTTAGGATTGGAGGGGTTTCTTTTTTTTTTTTTTTTGCCAGTCCTGGGGCTTGATCCCAGGGTGTAGGTACTGTCCTTGAGCTTCTTTTGCTCAAGGCTAGCACTCTGCCACTTGAGCCACAGCACCACTTCTGGCTTTTTCTGTTTATGTGGTGCTGAGGAATCGAACCCAGGGCTTCATACACGCCAGGCAAGTACAGTACACCTTAGATGATGATGGGGGACAAAACAATATTGCTTTTTATTCAAGTCATGAAAATTGTTATTGTAGAGGGAAAGTCTGGAGCTCAAAGGGATGAGGTCTTTCTAGGGTCTACCAATTTAACTGGGGTTCAAGTATAAAGGCATTTCTGGTTTATCCTCATGTAACCACCAGGGGGTGCCATAGAGGTAGCTTCCTCCTGGCTGAGTGGACATCAGGGAAGTATTGGACTGACCAGGAGCCTGGGACCCATCTGTGTCCAGTACAGAAGAGACAAAATGATGCCAAACACTCCATTCTACCCTGAGACACTGAGACTGCAGAAAAGGCACCAAAGTCCTGGATGACTTCAGTCTGAGTTGTCCAATTTCTGTAATGAAAGTCATATGTGGGCCCTTTATATGTTGTTGATTGCTACAATAATAATCAAAGTATTATTATTAATAACAAAATAATTATGTGACTGTAGATGACCTTTGGAGTCTTACTTCACAGCAGAATCATGTGATCCTTACTAAATCCACAAAATGATTAGAAGACATTAAAAATATAAAATAGTTCAAGAATGTGACTTAGCTTATCTGCCTTATCATATTTAAGAGAAAAGAGATGACTGATCTATAATAACCAAAAGGACTCAATAGAGGAGGAGGACAGAGTTCTCCTGTGTGTAAGAAGGTAGTGTGTTAGGTAGCTTTCCATCACTACAGTAAAATACCTGAGATAATTAGTATATAAATGGAAGAGGCCTTATTGCTTTGAGGCTTGTTTCAAGACAATGCATCATGGTAGGGATGTGTGTCAAAGAAAAAAGGAGAAGGGCCCCTGTTACCCACAATCCCTTTTAATGGAACACTATCAGTAACTACAAACCTCCCACAAATTCCCACCTTCTAGAATCTCCACCGCCTCCCAGGAGTGCTGTTCTGGGACCAAACTCTGGCCACTTGGTCCTTCCTTCCTAGAGTCAGGAATGGGAACAGGGAGAATGTATTTGGAGAATTGGGAGGCCTTCACTGCTACCCTTCAGAACCTTTAACCCTTTAGATCCAGAAGGCACCACTTAATTCTAGGCAGGTCTGTCGCTCAAAATCCTATGCACATTGGGTGTGTCTTCAGGCCCAGCAAATCTCATTTCCCTTCCTCCTGGAAATTACATGCTTCCCCCTGTCTACTCACTGGAAGCCTTCCAGGGCTTCAGGACTAACTCCAGGCTCCTGGTTTCCTCTGCTCAGCTCTTCCAAGCCATTGTTACCTGCATAGATCTCCCCCTTGTCTGAGCTTCCACAGGTCAACCCTGGTCAAAAGTGTGGACATCAGACCATGGCCCCAGCATCACCAGGGCCTTCTTAGGGAGTTCAGACTCTTAGGCCCCATTTCAGAATATCAGAGTCATCCACTTCATTTGACTGAGATACTTAGAGGATTCGTGGACATGAAAAAGTTTGATGGTCACCAGCCTGACTGTGGACTCTTAGTTTGAGTGCGACCCCAGAAGCAGCATATCACAAGCATTCATGCACACAAGGTGATTGTTCAAATGGACTTTGGGTATTGGCCCCAGGAATCACAATCAATAGTGGGACAATATGACAAAAGAGAGAAGAAATCAATAAAGGTTGTGTTAGTAGGCTAGCTTCCACTGTGAGAGGTGTTTAACCCCTCTGAGAGATTGTGGAAACAGTGCCAGGCGCCTGTCCCAGAGCCAAGCACCCAGGGCTAGGGAGCTGGGGTGTTGATACAGATTCCTACCAGACTCTAGCTGAGAAATACCCGCAGATCATTAATTCTACAGCTCTCCTGACTTGCCATGTAGGTGTGCAAAATGAGCTCCACCTCCAGAGAAAATATTCCAGCAGGAAGTACAAATGCTGGTCGTTGGAAGGCAGACCTCTATCACTGAGTTGTAGAGGTCCAGAACACTGCTGGCCCCCAAGATCAAGTATGGCATGATACTCCTACATGGAGGGAGTATCTCCCTACCATGAGAACGGCTACCATCACCTGCAGACTCACTATGAATCCTCATAAGAGAGCATCACACCTGCACTGAGCATTATTGGTGCTGTTATCTAGAGAGGAAATGGGAAGAGGGTTGCTGTAAGGTCACATAGACAAGGAGAGGTCTGACTCCTGAGACCTAGCTTCTTCTATTACATCTGTACAAGGGCATGAAGAGTGTCATCATGCAAAAGAGGGGCCTGCGGATGTCCACACATCTGACCTGTCTTTGGATTGAGAAGTCTGGTTCTATATGGAAAGCAGAGCCAGAGCCAGCCACTGCTCTGCCTGAAGCCAGTAGGTGCTATTGGGAAGCTGCTTAACCTCTATGAACTTCAGCTTCAGTGACTACCTGTCAGAAACACATTAGGCTGCAGTGGCTTCAAAAAATAAAAATGGAGCTTTGGATTTTTTGTTAGCTCATAAGGTCCAGGGTCTGGTGGTATTCATTCATCAGCATATAACAAAGTCAGGGTCAGAGTCTCTTCCCTCCTATTTAGAAAATGATTGCCCCAGATCTATGCATCACATTTGCAGCTGGACATAGCAGGTCCAGCTGCCTCTGCCCCTTTTATCAGGAATGCAAATGATTTTCCAGAGCCCACCTTCCCAGTAGACATCATGTATGTCTCAGTGACTGGAATTCTGTCACAAAATTACTGTAAGGCAAGCTAGCAAAGGGAATCTACCCTGGCACAGACTAGGCACTTGATACTGTGCTTCTGTTAGTGAGGAAGAGAGGGGATGAGTACTAACGGTAGGAACCAGTAGATTCTGCCTCCCAAGCTGGTAGAGATGGCCAGGAGTTTCAGAAGAACAAGCTGGGTAGAGTAACAGTCCTAATCCACACCTTAACCTTGTGTGTTTTAGTTGAAGCCAGGACTGGATGCTTAAAAGAGTGGTAGATAATGCAAGAGAAATGGTTTCCGAGTGTGTTCTCGAGGTGCCTCTTGATACAGCATGGATAACCTATTCCAGCTGCTGACATGGTTTCTAGTTCCATGGGTCTCATGTGAAGGGATGAAGATATTAGCCACTTGTGCCCTATATTTTTGTTTCATGTATATCTTTCTCTTATTTTGTGGTGCTGGGAATGGAACCCAGTTGCTCACAAATGCTAGGCAAGCACCCATCATGCAGACATCCTGTCTGTTTTGACTTTGTATACTAATTCACTTTTTCATGTAGCTTACATATTGAAGCAACCAAAGTCATGGTGCCTATCATAGACACTATCCTGATGTCACAGACATTCCATGAACAATTTCCCACTCCCACATTTTTGTCTGACAGGTGTACTGATGGACACAATCCTTTGGATGGTACCCCAGGAACTAGTGAGCGAGGTAGTGCCAAGTTGTGACGCAGGTGTGCTCAAGCAGAGTCGCAGTAACAGGTGTACAGGATAACACAGGTAGTTGCTACATTAGACCAAGTCAATTCTGGGGTGAGCCTAGATCCCACAACTTCACCTGAGTTTTATTTGCTTTCCATGATAAAGCTGCACTATGGCAGCCCTAGTCTTCAGCCCTAGCCAAAGCTGCTAGCTTTACATTCTCCAGTCCCCATACTGACCAATCCAGCCCTCCCAGTCTCTTTCTTCTCAGAGGCCCCAAGATCAATCCTCCAACCCTGTCCTCATCCCAGTGTCTCTGGGAAAGGCTCAAGTTCCAGATTTACCAAGCCTGATTTCCAACCCCAGTCCTACTACTCTGAACTGTATGACTTTGGGCTAATATTTCACTGCTCCTAGACTCAGTCTTCTTAGCTCTGAAGTGCCAGCAGTGACTTTATCTGGGGACTGCTGATGGAGCATGAGGTAATGCACAAGAAGCTCTGAGAACCCATCATGCGCATGGGAAATCTGTGTGGGAAGGGTCTCTCTACTGCTGCTACACTCACTCACTGCTGTGGTTCTGTCTCCCTCCTGAGAGGTGATTGTCCTCAACCTGGTCATTTCTGATCCATACCTGCCCCCTGGTTTCCCAAGTCTGGAAGACAGCTGAACCTAAGTGAATAATGGTGAACATCCTAGCTGTAAAACTAGCCCAAGGCTAGTCACTTGGGAAGACCTGCAAACCTCACTCACTGAATGGGCAGATTGTAGTCTACTGAGCCTCCTAAATCCATCTCTGCTGAGGCTTGGCTGTGTTTGAAGGTGGTGGCTCAAGATTGCCTCCTTCATGCCCCTAAGAGCTGTTAGCTATGTTTGTTCCAATGATTTCCACAATGCCCACATGAGACCCATGCATCTCCCTCTCTACTCTTAATTCACATCCCTTACTCCAATAAAAGGCCTCCTGGAAGCTGAGTGAATGATCCCAGAAGATTGAAAACTCTTACCCAGTAAGCACAGGAGTAAGATTGTGTCCTGGATGCACACACACACACACACACACACACACACACACACACACACACACACACACCATGCCATTGCCTTTGGGAAGGCTCAGGCTTAAATGGTCCAGCAGGTCCTTCTAGACCAGGAGATGGACGATCTGAAATGAATATGCATTTAGCCTCTCCCAGCAGCCCTGACAGCTGGCATCCAACAGCTGGAACTGCTCAAAGCCGAAAAGAAGGTTTTTAAATTCAATTCAGTAAGTGTTTCCTGAGCACCCACCAGGAGCATGGCCCTGCACAAGGTGCTGCTTGGCAGGTGGAAGCCAGCAGAGGGCAAGGACCCTGGGGGCTTTCCTCCTGCAGAGGAGAAAAGGTGTAGATGCCAAGCAATTAGAGGACAATGGATTGAGACTTCAGTCTGGAATTGAGAGCTTGTGTGGTTTGGGAGTGCTGTAAGACAGTGGCTGTTAACCATCTTGCATGAGCACTTCAGTACTAGAGCAATGCTTTCAGGCAATGAGCCAGAAGTGGTGGCCGAGGGGCAATGGAGATGGTACACCACTGAGGTGACAGTGTGAAGGCAAAGGAGAAGGATGATAGGATGTGGAGAGGAGACTGTGCCTGGGATTCACTCAGTAAAGGGTTGGGAGTCACGAGTCAGGGGCCTGGTGAGGCCCCATTGGGAAGGACATTAAACATCCCACTGAGGAACGTAACCACTTCACTTTCGGTTCTGGGGAACTGCTGAGGATTTCTGAGTAGGAGAGTGATCACTGCACCATTGTGTACAGTATGCATTCATGAAGAAGGCCTGTGTTGGGTGAGTGAGAGTTGGACCTAGGGGAGTCCATAAAGAACAAGGGCTAAGGACTGGGCAGAGCCTGTCTAAGAGCAGCCTCCCTGGACCAACATGGCACTCCTGGAGCACCAGAGTTCTCGTTGGGCCTGTATCTGGCAAATGCTCCTCACTTAATTCTTGGCAAATTCTGCTTGTGTCTCCTCCTAAAGCAGGTGAATTTGGCATGCTCTTGGCCATGTGAAAGACTTTTCTCCCTTTCAGATTTGTAATAAAAGCAAAGACAGATACCTCTCACACTCTTTATCTTGCTCTGTCTTCAAACACACACACACACACACACACACACACACACACACACAGAGGCACAGAGGCATGAAGAGTCTGGATATGGCCTTGTGTCCATAAACTGGAAATGACCCCCATGTGCTCCTCCAGCTTTGGCAACACTGGACATTCATCACATTCTCCATCCAGTGCTGTCAAAAAACAGAGCTACAGAGCTTGAACTATGAAGATGCTTCTTCTTTGCCATTGTTTCCTTCCTGTGGGCCAGGAAAATATAAGAAAGAACCTTAGCATTTCCCACTGTCCTACCTCTGTCCTTTTGTAGACCTCTGCCCTGTAAGAATCCAAAGACAGTTGGACATAGCTCTGTTGAGATGTCACATTGGGTTCCCATTCATCTACATCATGGCCTCTTTTTACTCAAAGAATTTCCATGATTGACAAACTGAAAGAACTCACCCGTAATTGAGAAGCATTGGGGAGGACACCCATTTCCATTAGCATCTATATTAAGGGGTGTGCTCAGTGCAGTTTATTACTTCGGAGTAGACAATCCAAGAGTGTTTTCAAGTTAATGTCCTGCCAAGCCTGCTCTAATGAACAGATACAAAGCATGTGTAATTAACACGGTGATGGTGTGACACTGAGTTTTAGCAACCCACTTGCAAAAACTGTTGTCTCAGACAGCACAATTTTGTCTACACTACTTAATTTTGTGATTAAAAAAAAAAAGAAACATACCATGGATGTCTCCAAGGCCAAACTTCTCCTGAAGTCCCAAATTGCCTTCTACTCTGGCTTGTTGACTTTTTTTTTTTTAAGATTTCAACCGACTTCTTAAGTATTTAGCATCTAACAGATACAAGGAGCCTAGAGTGGCCAAGTCATGGGAGGGGTCAGGGAAGGGGGCGGGTCATAACCCCTTCAGAAGCCTTTTTCTGATGTTGATGATCCCAGTTGTCGACACCCCCCCCCCCCCCCCCCCTACATCCAGGAATTCACTGAAAACTGCCCTGTGTTATAAGGTGGCAGGATGGGCTAGAGCCCACTGATGCCTCCTCATATGCTCAGGCTCCATAGCTTTGCCACTAGGTGATTATTTTGATCTGTACCCTGTCTGGATGTTCCTTAAACACCTCTAACTGTGGGGAGTCACCAAGCAAGAACCAGTTCCATCCCCAGTTTCTTAGTCCATAGAGGCAAACCTGTTGTTTGCCCTCTCTCACTTCTCAACTAGGTTTTAGGAAGACAGTACAGGCCATCTCCCTCTATTCTTATTAAATGATTTATATGGGGGATCTTAATATTTTCTTTTAGGATAAACTGAGCTAATGTGATGTGCTTGTTTTAATTTGCGAGGTTAACTGATCTAATTATCTGCAGCGTTTAGTTAAATCCTTGTGCCTGGGCCGGCCGCAGGTGTGGGCTTTGAATCCTGCCAACAGGAAATCTCTTAAAAAGAGCTGATCTAACACAGCAGGTCTGCTGGTATGAGGGATTTTTCTAATAATGCATGAATTTATTAACAGCCAAAGATAAATAGAGGATATATTTACATTAAACAAATTCACTAGGAACTGCCTGCTGCTTACTGGGTCTCTGTCCTGGCAGATGCTTCCTTCAACTGCATGCCACGATCTGTATCATCCAGGTTGAGGCAAGAGTTGTGCTCAAGGGCTGTATGAGAAGATACAGAAATACCCCTCTGCCATGATGGCTCAGAGGTGCTTAGCTGGTCGGGTGGAGATTAAATTCTAGAATGTTAGTTGACCTCCAAAGGAGTCAGAGATGTGGCCCCATTCCCTAAAAGTTGACCAAGTCTTGATAACATTAATTTTCCCCTAATTAAAGAAAAGTGCTGGTCCCCTTGTTCTGTGGCTGAGAAGATGGTGGTCTCAGGAATCTGTGTTAGAGACTGAGGACTACACCTCCAAGGAGTATGGCTACAGAAAGCCATAAGGACTGGAGAAGTAATATTCCATCTGATAGCTGGGTGGTAAACTACATCCAGTTGGAAGAGGAGATGTTGCAGCTGGCTATGGAATGACAGGAGGGCCTTAGGTGGCAAGTACAGGGGACTCGCTTGTCCCATATCCCATCTGGGGCTCTAAAAATCCAGCAAAGCTCTAAAAACAGCTCGGCATATCAAACACTGTTTCAGGAGAATGGAACTGTAACTCCAGAGCCGATGTTGCCTAGAAATCCTGTTAGGCTATATTGTTTGAAGCAGGATCAGGCTAGGCAGGCAAAGCCACATTTGAAATGCATTTCCCATTACCTGAGGCTCAGATGCCCTGACAGTCTGAGTCACTCAGTACTGACCTGTTTTCAACCAGTGTAGAGCTCTCTTCTTCCACGTGAATGATCCTGGATGAAATTGCGCTTGCAAGGCACAAGTAGAATAATGCACACACATGCAAAGTACATAGTGCACACATGGATGCAGCTAGCATGCTTACCATTCAGTCACTCAGAGGCACAGGTGCACATGCACACACCAAGGGGCCTGGCATCTGTGTGCACACAGAGATATCTGTACATTATAGATGCCTGCACATACATAAGCATGTATGATAGGCATGTACACACAGACATCCTGCCCATGACCACATGTGCACACTCCCATTTGCTTTCCCTCAGACTCCTTTGGAATTGAAACAGCTCTATAAGGACAGCCAAAGATAAACTCTTGATTTCTGATTTTCAGAGTGGTTTGGATGAGGTCCTCTGAAATGTATTAAAATGCTAATCACAGCATCTGTCTGAACCCTGACAGCTGTGTGACTTGGGGGGAAATGGAAACAGAATGGCTTTTGAAGCCAGAAGTTGCTCCTTTACACTCCTTTCCTCCCTCAATTCTTTGTCTCCCCTCCCCATCCCCTGCCTACTCCCCATGAGTTCCATGAGCTACTACTGTCTCCAGTCTGGTCCACAGTGGCCTCAACTCTGCCAGAGGAAAATCTCCAACACATTTCTACTTAGTGCTAAAAAAACAAAGCCACCACAATTCTGCTATCTCTGCTCTACCTCTTTAATGGATAGGCTCATACCACGCCCAGGACAAGCAGAACCAAGTTCCTCTGCATCTCAGAAATGGCCTTCTACCCTCTAAGTCCCTCTGTCCTGAAGCCTTCCAAGTCCTAAGCCCCAGACCCCTTCTCCCACGTGAGACCAGAGAAAGGGTTTTGCTGAACAAACTTTCCTGACTCTGTATAGCCACTCATGAGACCTAACCCTGGCTTCAAACCCTTGCCCACTGGTCTGAGCTCCTCTCTGCCACTTCTGCTGATACCAGAATTCAGGAACAGCAGGTGCTTCTGATGCCATATCTATGTGCAGGCAGCTCTATACTCACGCTTTGCCCCATTTACTTCCTTGATGCCATTTCTCAAGAGCCCAAGTCCCCTTTTCAGTCCAAGAATATTCCAAACTCAGTGCAGCATCATCTTCTCCAGGAAGCCTTCCTCGGTTTGGAGAAGGCTGAGTAAGTGACCTGTCCTATGTCCCCAGTATCCTATGCATACTAAAGCTTACCAGAGTTTAACATGATGTTTTTGTCCTGTGCCTTCCTTCTGTGTTCTTTGGTGATAGGGACTTGGTCCTTCCTGTCTTCTCTGAACCCAGTACTGCAATGAGGACTTGCCTAGTAAGTCCTCAATAACCAGACCATTGAAATGAGTAGATGGGAGAGAAAGGGAACCCTGGGAACCCAGGATGCTTTCTGAGGGCCCCTGAGTAGACCCCTTGGAGGAAGTTTGCGCCCTGTGCTGGCATGTAAAACAAGCTCCCATCCAATTGTGTTAGTACAGGCCTCCCTCATGCCAGATTCAGATTCCCTGTGTTCCCATCCCCCATCATCACCCTATGAGATAGAAGCTCCCAAGCATACCACTGTTCCATTTTTTCTCTTAAGCATCAAGCTGTCATTTGACTAAACACCATCTGGAGACTCCTAGCTTCAGCCCCTCACTTCTTCCAAACTCTTATTAATATGATAGGTGTTTATTCCTTCATTTTCCTTCTTCCACTTCCTCCAGAGAATCTTAGCCCTGTGGCCTTCAGACATTCATCTTATCCTTGGGAAGCTCAGTTCTGCCAGCGCAGGCAACCATCTCAGGCTTGGCTTCACGCAGTTGACAGTGATGGGAAGCAGGCAGAAAGAACAGGAGTAAGCTGTGAAGTTGCTCTTGGAGCCTGGTCCCAGCTAGTCTTAGAAAGGGGCTGGCAGATATGAAGAGCAAATTGGCTAAACTTGGCATATGGTAGCCTTCTACTCTGGCATGTTGGCTTTTCCAAGGCTTTTTGTGCTTCCCTGATGCTACCAAATAAATCTCAGATTCTTAACCCCAGCCCCCAAGCTCCCATCACTCTGCTACCAGAACCTAGTATTCTTCGGAAGAGGACCCTGTACATGCTGCAGCCTTCCTCTGAACATGCCCCTGACCCTGACTTCCGTGCTTGCTCATCCTTGAAGGCATGCACCTCTTCCTCTCCCATGCATCTTTTCTGACTATCTCACCCTCACTAATTTCTTTCCACCTTCTTTTGCTCAGTTCTCTACCCTACACTGCACTGTTTCCTAGCATGGCTTATATTTCCCTGAAAAGACAAGAAACTCTCCTAATGGTGCCAGGTGGCCGAGCACATAGTGGGTCCACAACCAATTCTTCATCTTGAAGCAAAAATGGAATAGCAACAGAGAGAGAATCCCCAGAGAGATGAGTCCCAGTTCCTTAAGGGGTGCCCAGTTTCTCACATGCTGAGCCCTCGGTCAGTGCCCATTTGGAGGGCTGCCGATTCCAGTCCTCTGCCATGGCCTGGGCTGGCACTTAGAGGCCAGCTCTCTTCCCTTGGTAGAGCATTAAGCTAATGTGTGTTGTGTCTCATTAGTGGCATTTTGTTTGTTCCAAGGCCAGGCAATTTGATGGGTAGTTGATTGGATATTTTGTTTATTTATGGCAGGAAAGCATTCTTTATTGAGGACTGGGCAGCACATTTCTGTCCCCATAGCACCAAGATCCTCTGGCAATTAAGCAATTATGAATTAAGACAATAAATAATATACAATAAGCAATACAGACTACATGCCTCCCTTTAACAAGCTCTCTTTGGGGAAGACCATTGTATCTCCCAGAGCCAGGTCTGGAGACCCAGAAGAGCCCATCCTGAGAGATGTTGACATCTCAAGCTTGAGGTTGGCATGCCAAGTCTGAGCCTCCTCCCATCTGTATTCATAGACAACCTTTAACTTCCTAGCGTCACCTCTCTTCACAGAGCAGGAGGGCAGGTGTTGTTATCTCTATTTGATAGGTGAAGAAACCTGCCCAGAAACAGTACAAATGTTTCTCAAGCATGGCAGTGTCCTAAAGGACATGGGAGAACACAAGGACAACACTTGCTGACCTGTCTACCCACTTACTAAGACTACATGCCAAGCAGGAGGATTTTACTTGAGAACATCAGATCAGGGGCTTCTTACACCTTCTTCCTGTGGGCAGGTTTGCGGGTCTCGGGTAAATGGAGGTGTTAGTCCCAGACACATGTTCACCATTGGGGAAGCTGCAAATAGGGCTTTTCCATTCCCCAGCTTAAAGATGTCTCCCTTGGCAAGGTTGTTCTGTGATCCACAAAGTGCCAGGAGCTCTGAAGCCCAAAGGGCTGGGATGCTCAAGCACATTTCTGTGTTTCAAATAGCAGGCTAGCCTCAGCACCCAGGCTTACCTCAGGCAGAGTCCTGAAAAGTCCAGTCAGTGACCTAGAAAGACAGCCTGAGCTCCCCTGAAGCCAGAACAAGAACAGTAGGATCAGGGAGGGGTGGGACGGGCATGGATCTGGGTGTTCAGGGGTCTCAAGCTGGAGGACAATGGGCACCTAAAGGATCTACCCAGAAAGACTATAGAGTTTTGCTATACAAATGCAATCTGCACCTCACTCAGCCCAGGCTCCTCTTTAGTCATTCCTCTCACCTTCTCCCACGCCTTTTCCTCTCTCTCTCTTTCTCTCTCTCTCTCTCTCTCTCTCTCTCCTCACAGAAACTAATTGTCTCTCTCACTAGCCCGTGCCCATGCTTTCCAGAAGTTTATGCATGAAACTAATTATGCACTGCTAATTTGGAAGCTAGCAGCTCTCCCGTTCATTTGATTTGGGTTGTTCTGCTGAGTGGCATTTCTGTAAATATTCCACAGGGCTGGGGGCCTGTCAGGGAGGGTTACCTTAGTTCAGGATCAGGAGGAGATGCCTTGGGGTCTAGAGTCTGGAGGTCCATGCAATGTGCTGGTTCTGGTGGAGGGTACAAGAGGGCACCATTACCATAAACCCTGAAGAGGCCTCATTAGCTGCACTAGCTAGCCTGCTGGAGATAGGAGTCTGGCTGTAAAATGTCACACAACTGGGCGGGGCTGATTGGAAAACTGCCCACAAAGGTATAAAAAGTGCCAGGTTGGCAGGAACACTCATTGGTAAGCCCTGAAGTTCAGCAGAAGGTGAGGCTGGGGAGAAGTTGCTAGGAAGTGCCAGAGATTTTTTTTTGCCCTGGGAAATTTCTTCCAGGAAAAGATCTAGAACCCTACTGGATTTTGACACTAAGGTCCGAAAGGGCTAAAGTCCTTGAGTAAAAGGAAGGAAGAGGGCAGACAGGGACCCTTTAGCTGAAGTCTAGAGACTCTTCATCTTGTTTTTCACTTCCTTTCAGCACCTTAGGGAGGCAGTTTGATCTCCCCAGGATTTAGGATCCTTTCTGAAGAATGTGAAGAATTATTTTTCCAAGTTTCTGAGGTGCTACTGAGGACTCATGACATGAGAAACTTAAAAAGTTGTTTGTGAATTATTGGACACAGTCAGCTACTCGCTGGTACCTCTAAGGGCTTGAGCTCTCTGGCTGGTGGCTTGGACTTGCTGTAGCCAAAGCCAACTTCATGGGCATGTGATCTATTCACCCCCACAAAGTCTCACACTCTCAGGAAGGCACTTGGATTTCTAGACTCCAGTCAGTCTTGAAATTCTTAATGTCAAGGGGCACACATTTTCAGTTGGCATCTGCAAATCACATTACCACAAAGGCTCACCTGGACCTTGACTCACGACAACTCTCTTGAGGGACGTTTTATAGTTTTTCATGTTCTCTAGAAAAGAGCACCCTTGGGACTTGGGCTGAGTCTCCTGGTGTTCTTGACAGATGCAGGCCAGGATCCACCATGTGCAGTCAACAGAGAACTTGGGCATTCCCCTTGGTTTTTATTCACGATGCACCTCAAACTGCCTGTGATGATTAAAATTGGGTGTATTCATCCTACCTATTGCCCTTTTTTCTTTCCTGCAAACATGCAAACGTGGGGGCTTTGATTCCTCATAATTGTAAGAGTGGATATAGGTACCAGTTGCTACAAGGGTCTATGAATGAAAATCACCTCTGGTGTCTTAGAGGCTACCTTATTGACAATCTGAAATCTCAGGCACATCTACAATGGAAGGGTTAGAATGGAGTCAGCAAATACTTGTAGGGCCTCCAGCAGGCCAGTCAGACAAGAAGGGATCCAGGGGAGCAAAGGCAAAGCTATAGAAAGGTGAGGTGGCACTAACAACCAGTAGTGGGAAAACTGTAAAAATTGTCCTCCAGGATCATTGATATCACCAACAACACTACCGCCAGCACCACCACACAAGAGGTCAGTCCGCTTCCATTCCTGAGGCCTACTGAGGCAGTTAGTTCAGGACAAGGGCAGCAAATGAATATAGGGGCAACTACTAGATCACCCCCTCCCTCCACTGAGCTCTTGGGTTCTTTGGGGGAGCCAACAAGGCTTCTGGTAAAAGAGCAGCCCATTACTTGCTCTGCTCCATTGTTCATTTGCTGTGGACCCTGCACCAATCTCTTACTGCCCCTGGGTCATACCTCCCTCACAAAGGGATGCACTCAATCCATTTCAGCACTACCCATGTAACCACCCCTCTCAGTGACCCCTGAATCATGTCTTGTCCTTCTGAACAAAGACAACAGGCAGGAATACCAGGTTCTAACTCTAGTCCAACCATATCAACCTGGTGGCCTTGGAGTTCATCTCCATTTCTGCTGATCTCTGTTCCCTTACTTGCAAGAGACATGTTATGACATCTTCTTTTGTGTGGCTGGTAGGAGTAGGAGATAGCAGCCACTGAGCCAACTTATTGCTGTGACTTGGTGACCACTAGCTGTTCTGTCATATAACCACACAGCTCAGCAAGACCAGTTCTGGTTGCTGTGATGCTGCCCTTCCTCCCACCTACACTAAAATCTTCCCATCCTCAATGAGAATCCCTGCCATCTGAAGAGATGCCTGATTGCTTCCTGCAGTCTTCCATGGTGAATCAGTCAATCACCACATCATTGGGCAGCCAGGTATCTCCTCCACCCATATTCCTCCCTTACTTTTCCAGCCCCCTGTGTATGCAGTCAGCAAAGAGCTGTTGAATGGAAGGGACACAGTGTGTGCATTATACACTTGGTCTTCTACACACAGAGTGAGTCACATTAAATGGCATGTGGCTTTTCCTCCCTCCTATGGTATCTCAATGTCATTTCCAGAAAGCTTCTTTCATTTTTATAGTAAACCTTGGGAGACCCACCTCCTACTCTGAATCAACCCATGGCTATTACTTGACGTTATCACATGTTTCTGGTAGTTTCCAAGGCTAGCTGAGAGGCAGGCCTCATGCTGAGCCATATTGACCAGCCTTCTGTGGTAACCAATGCTGAGTAATGGTTCAAATGGTAACCAGCATTAGCAAATAGTTCCTGTGATAATTGCAGCCTAATTTGTGTGTGTGCACATGAATTAGCATGCATCTGTATGCCATTAGCACTCTGAATTATCTCCTGAGCAGCAGTACTCGCCTCAGGCCCTGTGGACAAAGCCAACAGTGAGATACATCTAGAGCTCCATTTCTTCTAAGAACAAAGGACAGAAAATGGGGTTTTTAGAAAAGGAAAGAATTTACTTTCAGTGCACTCTGTGGAATTGCTCCCTAAGCTGAACTTCTGGTCATCTTACTGCAAGAAGGCAGGGAACACAGGGGAAATCCAGATATCATCACTGTTCGGAGCTGTCCAGGCAAGGTGCTCACAGGATTTCCTGAGGAGAAATGAGGGTAACGTAAAGTCCCTTACTCATTGTAGAAGCTTCATTCCTAGCTGGACTATAACGGAGCATGTTCCATTTTAGAGGTATCTAGGAGTTATTCGATGAATTCTTCATATGAAATGAGAGATTGTCTTCTAACTTGAGTTTTCATATTACAGTCTTCCTGAGATAGAAACCTTTTGGATTAAGATCTGTCATGATGAAAGGTAATAGTAACACTTAGGAAACTTCCAGGAGTCCCATGATCTTTCTTAGTTAATACTGTCCATCCATGCAGAATTTAAACAGCTGAATTTTTGTGAAAAGTACCCAGAAATTACAATTTGATCTTTATTCTAGTTTTCTAAAGTCCTTCTTTTCTTTTTTGTCTTTTTTTTTTTTTGGACAAGGGGATTAAACTCGGGGCCTTGGCACTATCCCTGAGCTTTTCTGCTCAAGGCTATCACTCTACCACTTTGAGCTCTACTTCTGGTTTTCTGGTGATTAATTGAAGATAAGAATCTCTTGGACTTTCCTGCTTGGGCTGGCTTCAAATCACAATCCTCAGATCTCAGCCTCCTGAGTAGTTAGGATTATCGGTATGAGCCACCCAGCCTTAAAATCTTTCAATTTAACAGATCACAAACCAATCCATTCTAACTCTGTCTTTCAGGGACATAATTACTTAAAAGATTGTGTCCCTGAATTAGATATACTGGCTATGGCCAAGAACAACCCTGTGCAAGTGCCAAGACCCTCACCAACTCCCAGTAGGGCTGAGTACAACCCTTTATGGGGGTAAAGGCCAGTAGAGACAGAACAGCTGAAAGCAGAGCTTCCTGAGCTCTGAGGCCAGTAGGATTCACATGTGATACAAATTCCTGCCTAATCTTCATTCTCTCCATGCCAGGACATTATTATATAAATTCCACAGAAAGCTATGAATATGACAACACAAGGCCTCCATACTGAGGAATATAGGTAGACAGAGGACACAGGATCTTATTGTGACAAAAGTGAAGAGAGTCCAGGTCCCTCACTGGAAATTCAAAAGCTGTGAGGGAACAGAAGGGCTAGTTGTGTACGCCTTTATTAGCTATGAGAGGAAGAGAATTCAGAGCATTTTGACTTTAGAGGAGAAGCAGACTCTTAAGTATGGAGCTTGCATGTCATGAGGACAAACATTCCCGAGGAAAAGATGTGGAGCCAATACCCAGCCAAACGTCTCTGAGAGAATATCAGACCTGTAAATGCAAGTAAACACTTCAGAATCTAATAGTATGGCCCCATGCTCAAGGCAGAAAGTACAGGCGTAGAAAGCATCCCTGGACTCCATCATTAGTGATGAGCCCTGCAAGCAATGTCAGACTCATAAATAGCATCAGGTTCTCTGACCAAGAAGAGCTGTGCCAGAAATGAAGGTTCTCTGTGGGCAGAGTCAAGCTCTGCATATTGCAACAAGCTTTGTGGATACTGATGAGCTCAGCCTTCAAAGCCTGCATCTGTGAAAGACAATGGATTCTACAGTCACTGGCTCTAAATCCAGTAAACAATGCTGCCAGCTAAGAGTGCTTCAGCAAACAAGCCTCACATACTGCTATGGGTTCTGCAAACCTGAATGAGCTTTGTAAGCAATATCAGGCTCTGCAAACCCCAAGAAACTTTGCAAGTAGAAGCTAGCTTTGCAAATAGTGATGAGCTCTGCATGTGATGCCAGTTCTGCAAACAACAGACTACAAACAGCACAGGTTCTAAAGCCATTGATGAGCTTTCAAGAAACAACTGCCTCTGCAAACAGCATAGGCTCCACAAATGTCAGCCAGCAGGGATGAACTCGGCAAGCAATCAAAGAAGTACTACAAATTGCAACAAGCTCTCCTATGTCTTGGTCCCCCAGAATAGCCATTGAAGAACCTCTGTCTATGCCCAGGGATGAAGTTCTTAATAATGTAGCATTCTTTTCCTGTGAGCTCATAAGGTGCTATCTTCAGCCACATTTAAATGAGACGGGCAATGGTCAGTCTTCTTTATAGTTGTGTGTCCTGGTTAGGGCAGAGAAAACCTCCTAGAATTGTTTTTCCCCCATTATGTGTCTGGGAAGCTCAGATAATGCCAAAGATATATGTGGAGGTGGAGAAAACAGAAATATTAAGACATTTATATCTGTGAGAAAGAATCTGGACCTCTGAGAGGAAGTACCTCCTAAAGAATACCTGCATGGAAATAGCCATCCATTACCCTAATAGTTATGGGGAAGGGCTCCTTGCCCAAAATTCTTTGCAGTCTAGACTATCTTTGGTGTACCAGCAGAGCTTACACTATTGGAATTCAATCATGACCCTTATTAAAATGAAATCATCACCTACCCGCCCACTACCCCCCCCTCAGTCTGACACCTCTGTGTGAATCAGATCATCATATCCTCTCCCTGGTGACAGACTTCGAAGAGCAGCATGTGAAGGTGTGTGGGAGCTAGATTGCACCTAGATCTTTGTAGCATTGAGTATTATGCCAATAAGGGCTGAGGGAGAGTGGGCAGGGATGGGGGATGAGAAGACAACTAGTGGGTCAGGCTTCAAAGCCGAAGGGTCATGGTTCACAATGTTGCCAGGCTATAGCCTCCTGGGAAAATTGGGATCAGAGCATGGAACCAGCCAATGAACACCTGATGAGAGAAAGCAAGGGGAGGAGGGCTGGGAATGGTCTCAGCTCTGGATGTGAGGTCTGCTCCCAGGCTCAGCTCCCAGGCCTTGTCAATAGCAGGAAGCCTTGCTCGGTTAATTAATTAGTTATTCAGGCTGACCCTTGATCTATGAAGCAAATCAAAAGCTTTGAATGGCTCCTATTAACTCCCTGGGTCTGTTCAGCTGCTGCTGGGAGTGGGTTGGTAAAAGACTCCTCCTCCCTCTTCTGTCTATGCTCAGCACAACCCCAGAGGCCCAAAGGGACTCTCAAGCCTGGGACTTAGGATGTGAAGGCACCAGAGAGAGATGACTGAGTGTCCAGAGAGTCTTCCAGGAGGGGGTTAGGTCCCTTCAGAAGCCAGCCAGAAAAGGAAGAAGAGAGGCCTGGTATATTTCATGGTGGCTCAAAATACAGCAAAGACCCCCCTATACACTGTCCATTAGAGGCAGCACCAGGGAGAGTCTGAAAGTTATTTACAAAAGCCACATGGAGCCCCTCAATCAGAAAGGAGAGCTTTAGATACTCAGAAGCTCTGTGTTTCCAGAAGACAACCCAGCTTTAACAAGTTCCCAGTTCCTTCCCATTCACTGCGGGGATGGAGCAGATCAGAAGCTCCCTTAAGATAGACACCACTTGTAAAGGATGCTGCCCAAAGAGCTGGTGGAAAAGGAAAAGAGTGGACCATTCAATAAAGACTGGGTCCCCTGAAAATGGAGTTGGTCCCTGAGAAGATGGTCTCCAGATTCCTGGTGAAGATGATTGCCAGGGAAAGGTACATGGTCTTTAGGGGTGACTCCTATAGAGTGAGTTCCTAGGCTGGTACAGTTCTGGTTCTGCTGTTTGTGACTGACTGTGTGTCACTTGATCACCTAGGTCTCAGTTTCTCCAGCCATAAATGGGGCTAAGGAGATGCTCCTGCTTTTGAGCCAATGGAATTCAGTCAGAAGATGGCAGCAGAAATTTAAGGAGGCTGCAGTCCTGTGGAGAAGGGAATTGTGTTTATCGTGGAGCTAGGTAGCCCTGTGCCCATGAGATCCCCTTAGGTAACACAGGTTGTCAATGGTGCAGGGCTGGACAGGGCAGGACAAGGCTGGATGCTAACTCTGGATATGCACATAGAGCATCAGAGCTTCATTCCCCTCCTCAGTCTGCCCATGGAAAGCAGAACCCTGAGCTAGCAGGAACAGGCCTGTCCTTTCAGATGCTGAGCAGTCTAGCACTGCTAGCGACCCTACTGAGCACCATGACAAGGGTGATTTCAGGGTACAGAGATGGAGATCAGGTTCAGAAGGAAAAGGAAAGATGGGCTTGTCTATCTTGGAGAAGGAAACAGCCATGGACAGCTTAATAGACAAGAGGCCAGGAGCATCCGGGCAGCTGAAGAGGAAGTGATGTTACAGAAGCAGAATCTGAGGTGCTAAGGACTCTGCCACAGTGACCAAGAGCTGTTGTAACATTGGAGAAGGCTTAGGAGAAAATGGAAGCCCCAAGGCCCAGACCCAGCAACCAAGAGTCACTTAGTAGATAAGAAGAGTGAGCCAAGCATCCGGAACCTCCCTGTCTGGCAAGAAGATGGATCCTGGAGGAAGGAGGTTACAGAAACTATGGTGGAGAACCCATAGGGAATGAGGTGGCTTCTGGGCTCAACCTCAGACTATCATAGGTCTAGGTTTAAGACCATTCTTTAAGGCAGAATGCTGCGATGATCCAGCAACACCTTGTCTATGAAATCCTGTGTCCCAATAATCTGCCTCAACAGTGAGGCAGATCCACTCCCTCTCTGCTCCTCATCAGGCTGGTTCCTCAGGCCTGGGGCAGAGCTGGGAGGGCAAGGAAACTCAGACATGTCAGTTCCTCAAGTATAGGAGGACTAGATAGGGTGGGGCTTACCAGACTTTGGGGAGCCCTCGGGCAGGCTTAGGGGCTCCTCCCAGCTGCTCTTGCAGTGCTTTTCCTAGTGAGTGATTTCCTCTCAGAGTGAGGCCACTCTAAAGGTGCAAGGCAAGTGGGTATACGCTAGGAATCAATACTAGGAGGGGAAGAAGAGGTAGAAAAATAAAGAAAGGGAGAACTCTCACTTCACAAGCAGATTCTGAACAAATTAAAATCCAAAGCCTAAGACAAAGGGAGGGAGAGTCAGTTTTTTGCCTAGATACAAGATGTTCTGCACCAGGTTTGGTTCATCTTCGGGAAAGTGTGATCAGGTATGCCTAAGAATTCTCCACCTCTAATCTACTCCTCCCACTTCTCAATGTGTTAAATCCATAAAATTAAATGAAAGCAGCTGTTGTTTTAAGGAAATAAAAGGCTCTCATATTCAAAAGCCCAAAAATGTTGAGTGGAGAAAGAGAGAACTATATATGAATGTGGATTTTTTTCTTTCCCAAAGTGCTACTTAGCAATGCAAATTCTGGGGACTGTGGAGAATGCTCTTATTATGGGCCTAGAACAGGACTTGGGCCATGCCAGAGCTGACTTCAGGGATGGGGCTGACTCTAGTGTCATCAAAGTGCAACCACTGGCCGCATTAAGGAAGGAAGGAGCTCTTAGTTAACTGATGGCCACTGCTCGTTAGCACATCTACAGGACTCTCCTGAGCTTGACAAAGTGGGAATGATGTGTTTAGTTCACTCATTAATTCCCAAGATTAATCATGTGGTTTCAAATAATATCTTTTAGCGTGTTAACAGCCCCCAATGGAGACAGTTAATTAAACAAAGCATGATGTTAAGAGTAAAGTGTCCTTTACAGGCCAAATATGTTTCTTTTTCCTGATGGACCTTTCTCTATTGATGGATGTCCAGGTGTCACTTGTATCAATGCATTTTGTTGAATGCCTTGCTTATTGCTAGAGTATGAACAAAACCAGGAAAGATTTTATAAACCACATTACTGCCTCCAAGAATAAGGTTTGAACCTATCTCATGAAATTATGACACACAGTGTAGGGAGTTTGGTTTTAAAGGGTCAGGCAAGAGATCAGCAGAGGGTTAGCTAGTCTTCCTTCAGCCATCAGTCGGTTGCCAGAGGTGTCTGTGGTCTGACTTATAGCAATTGACTGGGGTGAGTTTCACCAGGCTCCTTGGTCTCCGCCGCACAGCAGACTCTACCTTTTGATGGCATGGAATCTGAGAGATGATTCTATCAAAATGCACCCTCTGTGGGCCTCCCAGTGCCCACATCCCACATGTTAAAATACAAACGGTGGGGATAGGTATTTCTGTTCCCTGGTGGACATTCTTTGTAAAGCCATTTCCAGTTGTTCTGAATGTGAGAGGTTAATCTGGAGGCAAAGTTCTTGGCTGAAAAAGCAGATGTGTATGAAGGAATGCCTGGCAGAAGAAGGACTGAGAGGTCCAGGGTGGTCCTCAGAAAGCTACCTTCCTAAGATAATCTGACCAAGTCCAGACAAGGCCCGTGGGCAACCTAAATGCCTCTACCTCCATTAGATCAGGTGGAAGAAGGAAAGAGGAGAAACTAGTTCCTGACTCGGAGGAGGTCATAACTCCTGCTAGGGAAGTAAGGGGTTTTGTTTAAAATTTCTTATTTACCATTGGAAGAAAATATAGAGCAGAAGCTCTTTCATGGTCACTCTTTCCTAATAACTCCCATTCTCAGGACACTGTCCACCCAGAAACTTTGGTCAGTCTCCCTCATCACTCTCATTCTGCCCTCGGCTAGTCGCCACTCTCTTCTCTATGAGCCCTGCTATGTGAAGCCCAGCAACATTAGTTATTTGTCTCATATTATCACAAAATACCTGCTGTAAATAACTTCAAAGGAAGTAGGATTTCTGCTCACAGTTCTTGGCTCTGTTGATTCTAGGCCCATGGTATTCCAAATGTCATGGTGGACAGAGCTTGTAGAGGAAGCTGTTAACCTCATTGTAGATAGGAAGCTGACAGGAGGCCCAGGGATCATATATAACCTTCCAAGTCACACCCCCAAAGATATACTGTCTGGGACCTACTTCCTCCAGTTAGGTCATACCTCCTCAAAATTCAACAACCTCACAAAATAGTGCCACTAACTTGTACACATATAGAAGCCTGTGGAAGAGATTTCATACTTAAACTACAGTGGTTCCTCACTGTCTAAACCTTGCCCAAATCAAGTGTCAGCTCCTTCACTAATACCATAGCCCATAGGTGACACTCACCAGAACAAGGGAAGATTTGTGGCAGAGGACAGCTCACCAGGATATCACACAATTATTTCTCAATAGAGACACTGTCTCCCACTAGAAATTCTGTCCTTAGGAGTTTTGCAGGAACAGAACCCCGAGGATTGACAGGGTTAGAGAATGTTCATGGATGTTATTGCTATTGCACTAAAAGTCAGAGAGTCCCTCACACACACAACCTTCGGCTCATGGAATTCACTTGTCCATTTAGCAGTGGCAGAAACACATAGCATAATGCAGTCAGTTCTGCAAAAGAGTGCCTTTGTGAGCATGGAGGGGCTTCCTGGAGGGAGTGGCAATGTCACTGATCCATAAGAAGGGTATTATTCTACAGGCAGAGGAGGAGAGAGGGCAGACAGCCAGATCAAAGGCCAAATAATCCAAGTGTGTTTGGAGAGTTGGAGGTGGGGGTGGGGCGGTGGTTGAGGAGACTGGAGCTTAGAGCTTCCTTAGAATGATCTGGAATGGACTAAAAGACAGGGAAACATTGTTCTGTAGCTAGAGGTGACTTTTTCACTCAGCAGCACTGTAGATTCTTTCCAATTGGAAAGACTGGAATGGCATAGATGGCAACAAGGACCGAGCTCATGGCTATACAGGGTCTCAACCTGAGACATGGCTGGGTGGAAGTGAAGGAGATGAATTCTGGAGTCATTTATTGAAGATGAGAAAAGGGAGAAGTCTGAGTAATAAGGTGTCCGTATAAGAAGCCTTTACCTAATCAGCAAATGCTGTGGGAAGTCTATCAATGGTTGGGTCCCTAGGCAAGGGTATGGTTTCCTAAGCAATGGCTCATAGGCAGGGCACCATTGACACCAGCTAGAGAAATCTCCCCACCCCCAGCTAGCAGCTCTGCTCCCAACAACTGCAGAAGGTGACGTCATAACTCCTCAGTCCTGGAGCCCTAGTCCAGATGAGAGGTACAGGGATATGACAGCCTAGGGAAATAAAAACTGTTTGCAGGGCCTGGAGTGGGCAGACACACACCTCTTATAAATATGGTCAGCAGGAGCCGAGCAGCCAGGGTAAGGCAGGTGCTGGCCATCTGTGTGGAGATGACAGTCACGGCCTCAAGGGCTGTGAGGAAACTGTGTGGCGGTGTATTAGTGTTCTGCCCACAGCACCTGGCCCATGCTGGCCACTTAATAAACAGTGGCTGTCATTACTCCTGCTGCTGTTATTACTACTATTATATTACCAAGGGTGGCCTGAGGTGGTGTGGGTTCAACTGCTACCACCACCACTGGCTGAGAGCAAGGAGGTCAGAGCTGCTTAATTCTGGAGGTCTTGTCCCTTAGCCCATGGCCTCTGCCTTCTGGTCAACAGCAAGCAGCAGATACCAGCCCAGAGAAGGGCACATGGGACAGGCAGAACCGGGCCCAGGCACCAGGCAGTGCTTAATGTTGGTAGAATGCAGGAAGGCAGAAATGCCTTACCTCTGAGTTTGCTTGGTGGAGAGAGGCCTTCCAGAGCCTATCAGAGTCAGGGTATGAAAAGCTCATGGGATCCCAGACCCCACTCAGTATATGGTTTGGAGCTGAGCTGCCCAGAAGAAGTGGGTGGTATAAGGAAACTGAGCCAGCAGCAAGGCTTTCTGGGCTGCTCTGAGCTGTTGCACTTCATGTCTGATGGCTCCTTGGGGTGTGCTGACTGGGTGCTAAGTACAGCTGCCCTCCCTAAGACCCTGTCAGGAACCACTGAGCTGTAAACACACACTGCATGGCTTCCTTAAGGGCCCTGTGAATAGGAGTGCAAAGCAGGGATGAGGGACAGATCACAAGTACACAGGCACATGTGTATGTATATAAAGGCACACACCGGCTTCATACATCAAACCTGCACGTGTGTGCATGCCCATACATATGTGGTTTACATAGACTAACACAAGGCACATGTGCAAACATGTTTACACACATAGACAAACATTTGCATATATTCAAAAACCACAAACACACCACACTCCCAACCTCCCTTAGTGAGCTCACATTCTTGGACCCTAGAAGGACTGCTAGAACCTTCCAGATATTAAAAAAAATCTCCATTATGATTTCTTCAGTGTGTGTCCCCTGACCCAAAGTGTCCAATGGCTACCACCTACCCTTCTTGTTCTTTCATGTCTTCTGGGGGCAGCCTGATCCTGAACCTTTGTAGAACCTCCTCAGACTGTGATGTGTGAGGGAGGTATCTCTGGAGCCCTTCAGTCTACCAGGGCCCCCTCTCAGGCCTGGAGCTCCTTCAGAGAGAAGGGAAAACAGGTAAGCTGCCCTGTGTCAACAATAGGACTCGTACAACTTCAGTCTAATGTTCCACCCTCCGCAGTAGGTGTGACGGTGGCAGATCCATTCACAGGTGGAGATTGGGTGGAGCACAAAAGCCCCAGCCATTGCTGGTGACAGAGAAGCGCTTTTCCCCTTGCTAAGGCATGTGCATTATTATACTGGACCTCAGAGAGTCCCAAACAGTGGAAGGAGGCCCTCATCTTGGCCACAGTGCACATGTGGAGGAGAGAAAGGCATTTGGGGAGCCCTCTTGTAGCTGCTAGGCAGTGAGGTGAGGAAGTGCCCAAGGGGGTCAGTTCCTGGACCAGTGAGGCTGTGCCGCCTGGAGGCCCCAGCAGGGAGATCTGGAGGGCAACATTCCAGCCACGGAGATCATCAGGGATCGCCATAGCAACGGGGGAGGGGGGGTGCAATTAAGGCCCGTTTCAGCTGGGAGCAGCTGTGCGCACTTTATCTGCCTTGAATAAGGAAAGAGAAAACCTGGGGAGGGAAAGGGAGTGTGGAGGCAAAGCAGGAGGGAAATGGCAATCCTTCCCCAGCCTCTTCCTGTTTGTGGAGAGAGGAGAGAAAGGGGGAGAGGGAGAAGAAAAAGAGGGAGAAACAAGAGAGGAAATAGAAATCCCCAGGATGGGCAGAGAGCAGTGGAGAGACCTTCCCACAGACACAGCATGAAGAGAGAAACAGAACACACTCAAGACACGGTCAGTTCTCTTCCCCACCCACAACAGGGCCCCTTGCCCTCATCCTTCCTTCAGATACACACATACACAAATCCACACATCATCCAGCTTCTGAGCCTTTGTTTCTCTTGACCTCAGAGTTCCCACTACCTCTCAAAGAACTACACTCCTTTGGCTCAGCCAGAAAGCCTTTGTGCCCGCCATGCTCTGCCCTGGGGTGATACCCCTACCTCACAGCATGTGAGCTAGATTTTCTCCTCCATGGGGCAAGGACTTGGGTGCCCCTGATCTCATTGAGTAATGTCTGCCCCTGGGAAAGCACTGAATTCTTGCTCAGAACCTTCGCTCTGGCTCAGTTCAGAAGAAGGAATTGTGGTAGGCTGAGTCAAGGACTGGAACTGAATTAGATACACATACTTAAGTAACAAACCCAAGGCCTTGTCAATTCCCCTCCTTACTGGGCCACAAATTCCATACTATACCAGTTAGCAAAAACATCTTTGCTCTTCGCTAAGAAAAGGAATCCCATTCATTTTGCCCCAAAGTTATATACAGCAATGGAACCATGCAGAATGGGTTGTGTTTGCACAGGCTTAGTTCTAGAAAATGAGCTGAGAAATCCGTGTGGTTCACTTTATTCCACAGGTTGCTAATTGCCCTCCTCCCAGTCCACTCTTGCCCCAGGGCCTTAATACCTGAGATTGCCTTTACTTGGAAATCTTTTCTCCTAGTTGCTTTTTTGGGTTCATTTACTTCCAGTTTCTTCTCAAATATCACATTATTGGAGAGGTATACCCTGGCCATTCTATATAAAATAGCTGCCCTGTGGCCAGCATTTCTCTCATTCTTCCTTACTTTATTCTTGGCATCCATCGGGGTGTCCTAATTCTCCCCCAAATCCTTCTGTTTTATAAGGATGAGGACTTTGTTCCCCACCATATTCCTGGATCCTGGAATAGAATCATTCCAGTCAGACACATGGATTCCCACTGGACCCTACAGAACAGAGGGAATAGGTGGCATAGTTTCTTCTGCCTCCCTAGAATCATACAACCAGCTTCATTGCAAAGTTAAGGTGGAACTCCTGATGCCCTTGTGCCCCTTTCCCAGCACCCCATCATCACAAGGCCTTCTTCCTGTCTTCACTTCCCATGATCCTGCTGTCCTGATCTACTCGCAGAGCCAACCCTTAAATCTGCATGACCTAAAAAAAGGTCCTTTCTCTTGTCTCAGGACATGAGTCCCACCTGTCCAAAAGGGTCTGAAGCTCCTTTTCCCTGCAGCCTTCCCTGATTTTCAATCCCAAAGCCACCACTTTCCAGCCAATGGGAAAGCTACTGCAGGGGGGTGAGGTGCTTTCTGCTGGTGGTCCAGCTCCACTTCTGGAAAGCTGTTACCAGGCAAGTCATTGCACCACATTGTTTTGTCTACAAAACAAAAAGATACAGCTCTGTCATCTGAGGTTTCCTGTTGAGACAGACCCATTAGGGGGCCAGTATAATGCTGGCATTACTGTCAACTGTCACTGTACCTGGGTGACTGGCTGGGAGCTGAAACTTGTGGCTCAAAAGGTGGACAGGGTGGCATCTGCTAGACCATGGCAAAGGAAGATGACATGCATTCTAAAATACCAGGTCCAAGGGCCAAGCAATCCTTCATCCCCAGAAACCAGGCAGCAGGAGCTGAGCTTGCCTTGAGAAGTGCAGAGTCTGACATAGAGCACTCATAGGCTGCCAGACCGCGTGGGCAGCTGGGTGGCCACATCTATTCCTGGCAGTGCCCTTGAAGGCGGTCACAGCAGTTTATGGCAGTTCCCACCAGCCTCCTAGATGCCAAGGATCAAGGAGTTACTCGGGAGAGAAAGGGTGGGATGGTTGCCACTCCCTTCTCTGGCTAGGCAACAAATGCCTCCTGGCTGGATGTTCCCCTGGAATGGTACTGAAGATAGAATAGGAAGAAGGAAGAGATAACACAGATTCACGTCATGTGGAGCAAAACCTCACAAGGGGGCTCTATCATCAGGGACTGAAGTCAGAGGGGCTCCCAGAAAGAGATAGCCGGAACCACATTCCAGAAGACTGATGACTTGTAAGTCTCCCCTGTCCTCTGTGAGTGCCCAGAGTCGAGAGGTAAACAGTCCCTGAGACCTTCTAGCCACACCTCAAGTTTTACACATGACCCTTGGTATCAGGAGTCTGTGCTTCTGCAGATGCACCCAAAAGTTACCTGTACCAGTTGTACAATGCTCCATATGATTAGCCATTCAACTGCCTCATCGTTCTGGGTAAATTTAATATGGGAAACTCTAAGTACACCATGTATTAACCTAAGCTTAATATCAATGATACTCTGACAGGAGCACATTTTCCTGCTGCAGATTGAAGGCCAAGGAAACCCCAGGGTCCTCTGGAGCAGAAGTAGAAGTACCTGTGCATAGAGGAAAATGGTGTTGGCCCAGCCCACCAGCTCTAAGGGTACTCAGCCTATGTAGCACGAATGAACAATGAGAAGAGATGCTGAATTACATCTGGGTGTCCCTCAGAAAGACATACTATCAATACAAACTCAGAAACTCTAGCCAAAGCTGAACATCAGGTAGGTACAGATCATAAGGGAAAGTCAGATCCCAGAGGAATAGAAGGTGCAGATGTCCCCACCCCAAGAGCTATGTAGCTTACACCTGAGCTGTAAAGAGGGCTGTGAGCCTGCTGGAAGCCCAGGGGTGTGCTAAGGGGCCAGGGTTCCTCAGGAGCTCATGGGAAGATGGGACCCTCCAAAAGAGAAGAAGCCAGTCTGCTCATTCCAGCTGATACAGAGGACAGCCTAATAGGGTCATGAACCTGAAAGGAAGAACAGATGCAAATGATGGCCACTGCAGGGGAAATGTGGGTAAGTCTTTCCCTGTGGAATACCTACAGGTCCTCAGGGGTACTCAGCGGCTACAGGAAAGGGTACAATGAGTTAATGGAGACAAGGCCCTCCTAATCCAAGGCTGGAGAGTGAGGCTTAGAATCAGGGTAGAACCACTCCATGATGTGCTCCAGGTCACAAGAATCCAGACAGTAAGATCTGGTGACTGCCTACTTCATTCATATCTCAATAATGAGACCCTGCCTTTTATGAGCCTGGATTTCTTTTTTTTCACTCCTAACACGATGGCAGGATTATCCTGTATTTCCTCACTTCCATAACTGACTGCATACTGCTGAGTATTCAGCGAGGAATTTTTTTTAACAGTGAATGAATGAGAGAATGAGTAAAGTCGCTCATGTACTGGCCATGGTATCTTTTGAGATGGATGATTCTGGAAGGGAAAAAGAAAGTGGTGTGTCGCACTGATCAAAAGATGTTTTGCAAATGGAAAATGTCATGTGGTGTTGGACCAATCTCCTGGTTTTCTCAGGGGTACCTCCCAGCCTATCAAGGTCTGGACACTGAATAGACTTAGTTTAGGGAGGAGACTCAGTGTTTTGAGGAGAGAACGAAAGGCTAGACACCAGTTGAGAATAAAAGATCATTTTACTGATCAAAGATATATCAGCTACTGAGAGCTTGCTGTGTTCCAGGTGCATTATGAGGATTCTCATTTAAGCACACACATTGGGTGTTGGGACCCTTGCACTAATGGCAGAGCTGTGACAAAGAGTTCAGTGACCTTAGCCAGGTTACACAACTCTAAGGTGGGAGAGCCAAGATCCAGATATGAACCAGTGGACAGCAGCCCAAGACTTTCCCTTCCTCCATGTTAGACCCTGGGAAGGGGTATCCTGTATCTAGACAAACATAAGGTCTGTTCCCATTTGCAAGTGCCTCCTCATCCACATGTTCCAAGGAATCACACCACGTGAGGACACCGGAGTGGCACCATTCATCCAGGTCTCGCCTGCCCTCTGGAGACAGAAGTATTTAGGAACCAGCTAGGCCACCTGACCTGCTGGCATACCTGGAAAGCCCATGGCATCAGCACAAAGTCTTGGATCTCCCAAATGAGTGAATTCTTCTATGTAGATTGCGAAGCTTCAAAAAGTGAGACATCGCTTTAGTGTTTTTTCAGTCCTCAGCCACACACACACACACACACACACACACACACACACACACACACCACCAGCCTCAGCTCACTCCCCCTTTCCTCAGATTGGCCTTATCCTGCTGGGTGAACCATCATCCACAGTGAAGTTTTCTCTGGAGCATCCACAGCAAACAAAGGGAAGATGGCACTGACAACGCCATGGGTCACAAACCTGGTTCTCCCCTCTGTGAGCCTCCTTTCCCCTTTCTATAACGTGGAGATATTAATACCCACCTTGAAGGGATTCTAGAAGGATGAAAGCTGTGCCCATGTGGTGCCTGCATATAGCAGACTCTCAAAGGGTGGATAATAATGAAGAGGGGGCGGGAGGAGGTCAGTAGTGATAGAGGGGTAGAAAGAAATGAGAAAGCCCTGCAGGCAAACAGAATTCCCTCTGGCACCGCCACCACTACCCTCCTCTGTGGGCTTCCTCCTCTTATTTGCCTCTTTTCTCCTCTTTCAGCTTCTTAAGGGAAGCTCTGTAGGAGACACAAGAATCCTCCAACTATTCTTGTCTTTTTTTTGGAATGAGTTGCCTTTCCTCCAAGTTCTTGTCCTGGGCCTTGCCCCTCCTAGTCCTTCTACTCTTTCCTCTGCCTGCCTGTGTCTCCTTGTGTCTGTCACCTGGCCCTGTCATTGTCTGTGTGCAAGTCTTTCCCTTCCCCCTCTCCAATCTCTCCTTTACTTAATCATCTTAATCATTGTGTCCTTGTCACTCAGCCCAGGGCTGTCTAGCAGCAGCCCCTCACCATGAGGTGTCAAATCTGATTTACACACACACACACACACACACACACACACACACACAAATGCTAGGGATATCACTATCAGAGCCCAGAGCCCTTCTCAGAAGGCCTCAACTTCCCCGGGGATGCAGACTCCCATTTGAGTTCCTCTGGGGAAAAAAATGGAGAAAGCAAGTCCTCCCCCTCCTCCATTGTGCTCACTAGGGCAGAAGGCCAAGTCCCTAAGTCAGAAGGGATCAACCAGGACCTCCATATTGGTGAATTTGATGGGAAACAGTCACCTTTCCCTGGGTGAGAACACCTAGCCCTTAGCCTGCCTGTAGCATCAGGCCATCTCAGTCAGCAGTCTCATTAGGGAAGGACTGGTTAACAGACCAGTTCCTGAGGTCCCCCTGAGACTTACTGTCTTTTAACAGTTGTACCAAAGTTGCAATTACATACCACCCCCGCCCTACCACACATACTCTTTGCTCTGACCAGCTTGTGTCTGTGCCCTAAGCCTAGCTGGCTCCCTTAGAGAACCTGACTTGGTCTACAAGCCCTGGACCCTGCAATGTATGTGCTAGATGCTCCAACAGCACCCTCTCCTGGAATCTGCCTTCATTTTCCCCCGAGAGACCAACTCCAAAACCAGGCGGTTGTTGGTGATATATCCTTAGTGTCTCTGGGAACCGCCCTCTGGAAAGGAAGGAGGGAGGCAGAAGGGAATGTAAGGCTTCATAGGGAGAGTCTGCCTGGAATTGTGGGCCATGGACACTGCGGAGAAGAGTCCAGGGACTGCTGCTATTAGCCAGTCCTACACCTGCACATTCCTTCCACCTCCCCCTTCCTCCTCCAGTACTCTGTGTGTGTGTGTGTGTGTGTGAGAGAGAGAGAGAGAGAGACAGAGACAGAGACAGACGGAGACAGAGGGAGACAGAGAGAGGAGGGAGAGAGGGAGAAAAAGAAGGAGGGAGGGAAGGAGAAAGAGAGCATTTCTCCGAGAGAAGGGCAGCTTTGTTTATTACAGCTGTAACCTTGGCTTTGGGGTAGAGCAAGGCAGTGGGGATCTTTGAAGCCTGAAGCAAAGAATTTAATATTCATAAGTGACCTCACCATAAATGGAGTCCAGCACCCTGAAGGACTCCAAGATGATGCTCTCTGCCTCCTCCTGCAGTTTGCCTGCCTCAAGAAGTCCATAAAAGCCCCCAGAAAAGCTAACTAACTATCCAGTGACTTCAGACCCATCCCAGGTTCTTGTCTGAGGGAATCTGCTGTACCCAAATGGGAATCTATACAGGTGTGCAGGCGCCAAGTGTAGCTAAAGGGGTTGGGTGCAGGACCTCACCCAGGATCTCACACATAGCAGCCTTTAGAAATACAGTGCAGAATTGTTTAAATAGAGATACAGGTGGACCCATTGCAACAATGAGATGTACAAGACTTCATGTCGAAAAACGAACTTTACAACTTTGGTTTTGGGGGAGGGGGAGATGGGAAGCGTTGGGAAGGGGAAACAAAGGAGGAGGCAACAATGCTTGATAAGAAATGCACTCATTACCTTGTCCATGTAATTGTAACCCCTCTGTACGGTATTTTCACAATAAAAAAAAGTATTAATAAAAAAAAGAAATACGATGTAGTAGGTTCCAGCTTAGCACATCAACATGTGAACTTATTTGATGGCCACTGTAGCTCATTTCATAGATGAGAACACTGAGGCAGAGAGAAGTAATATAACAGGTGCTAGGCCACACAGTAAGAGACATGGCCAGGATTCAAGGCCAGGGAATACAGAGAGAGAGAGAGAGAGAGAGAGAGAGAGAGCTCACAAATGCACACAAGTATGTAGCATTGAGCCCGTATTTGGCAACAGCAACCTCTGTTCCTAGCTTCTATGTTAGGGCTTGACACTGAATATTTGTTAAACTGATATCTTGGTGGGCATAGAGATAGCTGGTAAACATCTGATGAATGGAGGTTAAACAAATTAGGCCCCCAAGGGTTGAATTGGTAAGCAATGTAAAAAGAATAAGGACAGGACACTATTGGATGATGTCCTGTAACATGAGATGAAGAAGGCAGGGCCAGGTCCCCATGGCCAGGAAGGCTGAACCCTTAACCTAATCTTGAAAGCTGAAGGTCACAGGAAAAGAGCATTGCAACCACTCTGCAGCCATTCGGCCTGTTCACACTTATGATGTCATAGTCCTGCTTTGAGACATGACAGCTGCATATTCTGGTGTATTTCAGCACACATGCGCACTTTAGTCATGGGCCATAGGGGTCCCTTTTCTGCCAGCCAAGAGCCTCTGTGTTAGAAGGACCGTGCTAGAATACGCCTGGGATGGGCAGAGCCAGTGGTACATTTGGAAAATCCTACCTCATTTAGTTGGCTATCCCAGAGCATGCCTCTTGCTAAGTACTGCCTCTAATGTTCAGTAAGCAGAAACGTGGTTCAGATGTTTTCTTTCTCTATTTCTATAAGCCAAAAAAGAAAAAAGAGAGAAATCTTGAGAGGCAGAGACAAATCAAGACTTTATTCCTGGGAGGCCCTGTAGTCCAGGTCTAACTCGCAGGAGAATCACTATCACCTCCACCCTCTTCCTCCCCTGCAGTAGGTCACACTGGACAGCACGCATACATTGGTGTCACACCCTTCCAGGAGCTCTCATGTGGGAAGACAAAAACTACGCCCTAGCAACAGAAGTGTAAGTATTAGCCACAAAGACTGCAGACATCAGGGGAAAGTAGGATGTAAAGGCCCAGACAAGATTAGGAAAATAGGTGCAAACTAATGTAACAGCAAGGTGTTTGGAAACAGGTACTGGCTAGGGAAAAGGAAGCCTAACAAGACAGAGGGGAGTTGTTTAGGGAATCCTTCCTGGGGGGGCTCATTGGAAATCTGGGATTCTAAGGCTCCTCTGTATGCTGTCTTGTTCATTCCCAAGTAGGAGGCTGCAGCCCCACCCCAGCCCATGCTACTGGCTCCCAGCCACTTCTTAGAAAGTGTCCAGAGGAGAAGCACAGCAAGAATGAAATGACATGCTGTCAGCTGAAACTGCTTTGACAGCCACTATGGGCCCACTATTCTGTCAGGACCAGGCTTCTTCGAGGAGTATAGCACATTTTCTCATGAATATCACCCAACCCCATCCTCCCTCCTTTCTTGGGGTATTGACATCAACCATCTCTTCTCCCTTTCCTAGAGGGTCTCTTGGCTCACCTAGCCATTAATTTGCAAATGGACCATTTTCTGCTTCAAAGGGCATAGTTGTTTTTTTTTTCCTCCCTAAGATGTACAGTTTTAAAGTATTCTCAAATGACTAGCCAGAATCAATCTGAGATCTAAGACTTTGGTGCATTCTCAATTTCCATCTTTATTTCTTTATGGCAAGACCCAGTCAGTAGGGAGATAAATGTAGGACCAGGGCAAGGGGCCCCATAGAAGCCATAGAGTCATTTTGAAAAATTTGTTCCTTCTGCTGAGTGGCCGAGACTGATTTTTATCCTGTCCCCCTCTTTGTACTCTCTTGAAGCCCCTGTATAATTCACTCTCTATTCACACATCTGCAGCTTGTCCAATCCTGTGCCTGAACCCAGTGGGCACAGGGGAAAGAGTTGCTCCAGATGGAGGGTGGCATGCGGTGCTACACAGAGTGTTACCGGGGCCTTTGTAAATCAGATGTGGCAATCCAGGGGCATTCAAAGGAGGAAGGACAAGGTGTGAGCTAGAGTTAATTGTCAGGAGGACTTCCCAAGGGAGATGTGCTTAAACTGGGTTTCCAAGAACAGCAGGGCCCCTGAATACCACTCCTGAAACTGTGGTAAATAAATATCTTTTGCTGTTTTCATGTACATCTTGCCTAAAAGAGGGTGACCTTGCAGATGAGTGACCACAAGGGAGACGGCCAGGCTCTGGATAATGGGCCTTGGCTGCCACATCATCCCTATGGAGGTTGGACTAGACTACCCTGGCCAAACCACCCAGGCTCTTTCCACCCCCTCCTTCCTAATTGCCCCATTACTGTAAATAATATCTTCCCATCTAAACAATTAGCCTCCTCATTTTGAAGCTCCTGGTTTGTTCTTTCTGGTTCTGAGATCTTAACAGTGGAAAACACAAACACATCCGGCATCTGTCTGTGGTCTCCTTGCAACTAGCCCAGCCATTAATGCACTTACAGCCCCCACAGGCCTGCTCCCTAGCTCTGTTCCCTTGGTTTGTTTGATTTTCCTGTGTTGCTGAGTTCTAGGAGGCAGAGAGGAGCCAGCTCCTAGCATCAGGAAAGCCAAGAATGGGCCAGCTGGATCCAGCTTCCTCCAGATTCTGTCCTGCACTCCACGGCTGGGAAAAGATCTTTCAAAAGAAAGCCCAAGCCTTCTAGTAGATGTGCAGAGTCACTAATCTAATAATCACAAAACAGGAAGGGTCAGATATCAGCAGTGGAGACGTGGCATGGTGATAGTAATGCAGATGACAATAACAATACATTCACTATCTAGGATGTGTATTCCTTGCATCACTTTACAAATCATCCTCAGTTCCATCTGATCCTTTAAAACAGCTCTGGAGGAGAATTTTTATCTCTATTTGCAACAGGAGGTCAAGGTCCCAAAAGTCTGTGCCTTTTGCCCAAAGTCCTTGGAAGATAAGTAGGTCCATGGCTGACAGGTAGAACAGTGAGTGGGTAGGTGATTAGGTGTGTGAGTACTTGAGTGGGTGATTACATAGGCTGCAAAAAGCTAGGTGACTTCAGCTCCCTTCCAGGCTAGTAGTCAACACAGTCATCAACCTGCCCCACAGAATGCAGTTAGTTGTGTTTTAAATTGAGCTGGTGCCATCCACTAATTAATTGTTCCCTGTGGGACTCACCTCCGTGGAAAGGGAAATGGCTTTTCCTCTGTGTTTCCCATCACCCCATGACTGTATTTTTGGAGCTAAAACTCAGGACTTCTGGGCTGACAAGGAGGAAAAACTCAGACAGTAGAAGTGAAATCAAGTTGCCCTGGGACAGCAAGGTGAGTGTGGACGCTGCCCTGCTGGGACCAGAACAAAACTGGGCATCCAGCCATGGCCAGCCAGGCCTGGTGGGCTGAGCGGGAAGCAAGGACATGCCTGCCCTTCCTCCTCACTGCTCTAGGATGTCCTCAGCGCTCCATGGGGAGAGCACTGCCCAGAATCCCCTCCTCCCTACCTGGTTGGTAGTTCCAGCACGTTCCTTCTCACAAGGCCCCCCAGACAAAGCTGCCTGAAAAACTCTACAGGGAGCATGTACAGGACACCACGGGTCTGATGTAACACTTAATGACCAACTCTCCCCAGGTCCCTGCATTAATACAAAAACTACTTTGCTAGTTCTAACCAGACAGTCATGCTGTTAATGGCTCCAGGGCTGGGCCTGGGTAAAAAGGAGGGGATGAAAGAGTCAATGACCATCAGCAACTTGCTATGACTTTGAGTGACAATGAGGGGTATTCCCAGAGCCAGAGGTCTGCATGTGATCTCCGAGGACAGGACTCTACTGCGTTCATCCTGACATTCTGCCTGAGTCAGAGGCCTCTTCCCAGTAGGTATTCAAAACATGGTGGGCCATTATATGGTCAATGTACAGGGATCCTAGAAGACAAAAAAAAAATCCCTCCAAGATGTGCAAACACAAACTGATCCCCTCTTCCGATGGGAGAATAGAGATGATGTGGTAATTCCCTGCCACTCAGAGTGAATCCTGCCTCCACGTTAGTCTGGGGGCTTACTTACCTGGAAGCTTACGGGATGTGAAGGACAGGACAATTTGTAATGGGGAACTTCCTATAGAACATAGGCTGAGCTAAAAGCAGAAGACCAAAGAATCTAATATGACCTACCACCCCCTGCCCTGCCCAAGGGAAAATATGGCATAGAATGTCAGAGAAAATAATGTCATTTGAATGCTGATAAAAGAGTGACAGACACAAGAGGAGAGTACACTCCTCCTAGACTCCCAGTTGTTACAAATACATGCAGCATGTACACAACCAGAGAAAAAGGCCTCCCAAAATCTGCCTTACCTTAGTCTTATTTTTAGTTTACAGAAATCTCATTTCCATGGACACCGTAGGACAGGATAAACTGTACCCTGGCCATTCAGTAATGTGGGTCCCAACCCCTCCCCCTCCCCCTCCTCTCCTCTCACATCACTCACTGCAGCCAAACCCTGAGTCCAGATCTGCTGTGCCTCTGGCCAGCCACATGATCATGTGCCAGTGCTCTTGCTTCTATAAGCCTCAGTTTTCTCATCTGTAAAATGAGGAAGCGGGCCTGGGGAGTCCCTAAGGCCCTCTGCAGTCCCACCAGCATTCAGGCTGTGGGGCTGCAAGGCTCTCAGGTATAGGCAATTTACCAGATCACTGAGCCCCACCTGGCCACCATTGTGTGAGGGCCTCCCCTGGGCATTAACTGTCTGGAAACATTGACATCCATCTTTCTGAATATCTGGTTAAAACACTCACCTAATCCTAACCTAATCCTTTCAATTTGGGGAGAGAATTGAAGAAAAAAATGCAAGCAGCCTGAAGCCTGAATGCTAACAGATGGGTAAAAAGTATGTATAAATTACACCCGCTGCTGTCAATTCAAGCTCTCCAGATAAAGTGATATGAAAGGTGTTTCATTTATAGGGAAAATTAATTGCCAGCTGTATGACTGGATGGTGTGAAGAAACCACAGCCACACGATGTGTCCCATATATTTTTCCTGGCTGGAAACAGCACCTTTTGTGCCAAGAGCTCTTACTCAACTCTAGACCTGGAGGCACCAAGGAAAACATGACCCCCAACCAACTGTTCCCAAGTTAGGCTAAAACTGAGAAGGATTTGGGGTACATGGCAGTGGGAGTTGAGTTGCTGGCCCTGACCTCTCAGGCCTTCATTTTCTTATCTGCTAGGGCAACTACCTAAAATTTGTCCACTCTACTTGTGAGGCAATACTTTCTAGTTTGTCAGTGCCCTGAGCACACTGGGACATATTGAGTCTAATTTGACCTGGCCTTGCCAACCTTTCTCATTCTGAGCCATCAGCCCCTTTTAGAGAATAACACTGACACCTAGAACCCCAGCTCCATCATCGACTCTGGTGACAAACCAATGTTTCCCTAGTCAATCATTCCACCCCTCAGACTTCAATCCTTTCTTATAAAGTGAGGCTCCCATAGCTAAACTCCATAGACTGACGGGTAACCTTCAACAACAGACATTTGTTTGTCATAATCCTTGGGACTAGAAGTCCAAGATCAAGGTGCTAGAAGATTCTATGCCTGGTGAGAGTTCTCATCCTAGCTTGTAGATAGCCATCTTTTTATTGTATTCTCATGGTAGAAAGAGAAGCAGCTCTGGCCTCTTTTCCTTCTAAGGGAACTAATTCCTCCTGAGAGGTCCACTCTCATCACCTCTGTCCCAAAGGCCTCTTATCCAAATTCCACCTTGTTGGGTTTTAGCCTTTAGCATGTGCATTTGTAGGAATGCAAACATGTGGTCCATGGCAGAGGTGCTTTGCTATAAGGTTCACAGCTCACCACCCATGCCAAGGCTATGGTCTAGTTAGGAAGGCTCGCATTATTGTCACTAAGCAGGTCGAGAGGCTAAAGAGACAACTCTAGGGGAAAGAGTCAGCAAGTATAGGCCCTTGGTCTGGCTGAATACATTCTCACCAGAAGCCATTTTCAGAAGGAGTGTGCATCCTAAGGAGAGGGTTCAATGCTATATCACAGTCTTCAGCGGCACAAATGGATGAGAATGGGAAAGCAGGGTTGGCAAAGTCTGGACAGTTGCACCCCTGATTTCTACGGGATCTCCTCGACAACCAACCCCACCAAGTGTGCTCCCTGGATCATTTGGTGAAGATGTCCTTATGTTCAGAGCCATTTCTGAGATGGGTAGACTGAGATGCTGAGATCCTTCCTAACTCTCAGACACATTTGGTCACTGGGCAGTCAGAAGCTGGGTACCAATGGCCTCACCCAGTGTCTTCATTCTCTCCCCTGGCAGCATGGAGGGGGCTCATCCTGCAGCCTCCGGCTTAGGAGATTGTTTCTGCTTCCTGCTACCTCCACCTTTCCTTTCCTTCTTTCTTGAGCCAGAGATGGGGCAAAGAGTCTGGCCTGCTCTGAAAGCACTAGTTTGCAGCACACACTTGCTGCCTCCTATGCATCCCCTAGGAGCCTGAACCACTGCTTTCAGCCCCCTTGCTTGTGCCTACCCCCCCCCAGCTGCTTATGGGACCAGTACATAGATTCTTTCCGTTCTGTCTGGGGAGGGGCTGAGTGGGAAGATTTCCATCTTGCCCCCCCATAGCATTTATCAGAACTATTAAGACAATGAGCTAATATTCTATGCAGATTTAAATAATAAATTAATCTACATTATACCGAGGAGGCGTGAGAGAGACTTAATTATCTGGTGTACCTTAGGGTGGAAATGAAGGCTGGCAATCATGCTGGGAATAGACAGTTCCCCGTGATCACACTGACTCAGAAGCTTAGACTCCAGGCCTATGGGCAGAGGTGGGGAAGTGCCCCACTGCTTTCTAGCCACAGAGGAGAGGGAGGGCACACCAAGAGGAGAGGGAGGCTACCTCCTTTCCTCACCATCCCTCTAGGGAGTACCAGGAATACAATTTCTCATATTGCCAGCAGGCAACTGCACTGAGGGTGAGGATGGAGTGCAGCCTGAGCTATTTGCTGGGGAGGTGTTGGGGTTCTGGATCACCACCAAGCACACAGAGCTAAAAGAACAACCAACCAGCACCAGACCCCATCTTTGTGGCTTGCTGGCTGGGTAACCGTAGGTAGCCTAGTTACCTTATCTGAGCCTCAGTTTCCATATCTGTCACATCTGTATGAATGTGATACCACCTGTATCCAGGGTCGCTGGGGAGTTGATTCCATGCTGGGAAGTATGGATCATTAAACACAGCTCCCTGAGCAGGAAACTGTCTGGAAATGGGCATAGAAAGAGCTTGTCAAAGGCAGTAGTTGGGGAATAGGAATGGTACGTCTTAGAGGATGTGGTGACTTGCTCTGTTGGGTTCACGGTTACTATCTTAAAGGAATAGACTGTAACAGCAAGCAGAACCAGAAATTCAACCGTGGTGTTCCTCCTTCCATTCAGCTAGCCAATGCCAGTCCTGTGGTTAATGTTTTTCCCTGGCTGATTCCTGCCACTCCCTGAGAGTGAGCTTTTCACACCCTGAGCTGGCCTGCCTGAGAAAGAACTATTTTCAGACCAGCAGCTACAGCAACAAAAATGTGAAGATGCTGCTTCCAGCACCCTCCCACCTGCCCTAGCCCAGGATTGAGGGGAGGGAGGCTGAATCAGTCCTGGGGGACCTACCTTCTTCCCTGCTACCCAGCACACACACTTGTTCTCTGCTGGGTTTCCTCCTTCTGTTTCCCAGGCTCTGTTTGAGTTTAGAATGTGGCTCTGCCTACAGGCTAGGATCCTTCTAGCTCTGATGATCTAGGCTGGACTCTCAGGCTGAAAGCCAGGCATCTGCATGAGCCCCTGGAAGCCTGTGCCTTTCTGAGATGTGATGGGGTGTGGTAGACTGAAGGAAGGCACCTGAGTGATGAATCACTGCAGAATCCAGTGAAGTGGGTGTTGCTGAGATCGTGAGCTGGGAAGAACTTGATCACTTGACAGTTCAAAACCTGTCAATTGTCTGTCAGTTCTGCAAAGAAAACTGAGGATCAGAGACCTTCCTAAGCAAGAGAGAGAAACTAAGTAGCCAAGTAGAGTTAGAGATGGGAGGACAGATAGAAGACCAAAGGGCAACTCCTCCCAGAGCCACTAGAACCACAGGTGGGAAGGCAATGATGTGTCACCATACCCAAAAGTCAGATGTACTACCCAGCACACACATGCACAGCAGCTGGGCTGAAGGCTGGTCACCAAATCAGCTCTTAGCCTCCATGGGAGACGCAATCCCTGGGCTTCTTTTCCCTTGGAGAAATTCCTCTGTCTCAGCTAAACTAAAATGTAGCCACGATGCTGGCTTGATCCTAAAACATATCCTGTAAGAGGGTAGCACCTTTTTCTAGTGAAGAGGAAAACAGACAGCCTTACCTCCCCGATATCTGCTTCTTCAAGTTCTCTATCCTGAGACCTCCAGGGTTTTGGAGGAAAGGGGTCTAAGGATCTAAATTTCCCCCAACCACAGGAACATCAGTGCCCTTTTTTCCTGTTCAGGGCTTTGGGTGGAAGGCATTGATATTCAGTGGTTATAGTTGTGGTCTTTAGGCATCAACAGACCAGCTGCTCTAAAGTTAGCTCTAATAAAGACAATTCCTTGAATCTTCCCCAATGACTCAAAAGGCTGGAGACACTGCTGCTCATTTATGCACTAGAGAGGGGAGGGAGGAGCATGCTTTAAGGTGTAATTCCATCCTGTACGAGGGCAGGAAGAACGTAGCAAAATCCCCTTTGGGTCAGTGTCTGCACTTGGGGACAAGAGCACTGAAGGTCTCCCCCATGAAGGTGATTGGTAACCATGCCCACCCACCAGGGATTAACTCTGGGATTCCAGGCACGTGGCACATTCTGTTGCATGGTTCTTACAGTCAAGTCCTAGTGGCCACAACTGTAGTTAATAGAGTATCAATGCCAGAAACCCGCCAGTCTCCAAGGCTTTCCATGAGCCTGTCGTGGTGCCTCATCCCCCACAGAGTAACCCAAGGTCTTGTTGTCTGTTTTCTTCATTGGGCAGCTAATTGTGTATAGCTTTGAAATGTTATTTCCCATGTTATTCTGAACTATAAGTTAACTCTTGCATTATTTATTTACTTTCTGTGGTTTCTGTTTCAGAGTTTATGTGTGTCTTCCCTTCTCCCCAACAAAACTAGAAGCCTCAGCCTCACTTCCATACCTAACATGCTGTATGTATATGCATAGGCATAATTACCATTCCATTAAGATTTCTTTTCTTTTTTGGTTGGTTGTAGGCTTGAACTCAGGGCCTGGGTACTGTCCCTGAGCTCTTTTGCTCGGGGCTAGCACTCTACCACTTTGAACCATAGTTCCACTTCCAGATTTCTGATGATTATCTGGTGATAAGTCTCAGAGATGTTCCTGCCCAGGCTGGCTTTGAATCGTGATCCTCAGATCTCAGCCTCCTGAGTAGCTAGAATTACAGGGATGAGCCACCAGTACTGAACTCTCCACTAAGATCTTTCTGTTTTAAAAGTTCTGCCTTATGTGGTGATTGGTTGAATCATGAAGACTGGTTTCTACAAAGCAACCTTACCTTCCAAGGTTCTAGATAGACATCATCCCCAAGTCTACTCAGCGTCTCAAGAAAATTACATAACTAAGGAGAATGCAACTTGGACATCATGTGGTCCAGCCTCATCCTTCTAGGAATCCCTTCCCAACATCTTACAAATAGTCACCCAACTTTGTTTCAACTCATTTCCCTTCCAGGTGGCCCATTCTATGATTGGCCTGTGCTTACAGAATGTCCTAGAATAAAGAGCTATGGCCATGACATGGCATTTAGAGATTAATGGCCACAAATATTCTAATGAGAATAAAAAAGTGTATTTTATATAGCACTATTCTTTACCAACTGTGTGTTCTACATGCAGAAAACTGTAGCGGTCCAGACAGTGGAAAATTCAATTATTGAATCTTCAAGAATTCAATTCTTGAATCTTCAAATTCAGCATTTGGTCTGGCTAGAGAGCTACACAACTGTCCACCAGAAAAATAACTCACATAACTCCACTACTGATGGTATTGGCAAAAGTGGGGCTGGTTCTTGTGTCCAGGTTCCCACTACCACTGGATAGCCTGGAGTGGCTCCTTCCCTAGGCAGGTGTTTACTTTGTTCAACTGCAGTAGGCCTTCATGGTCTTCTAGGCTCCATTATTCTCTTACTCTCCTGGAGGCACAGTTGCTTCTTGAAAGTAGGAGAAGTGACCCATGCAGGAGACATTAAACATAAAGAGGTGCAGGTACAGTGGCCTGTTTGGGCACATCTCAACCTCTAAGACAAAGTTCATTCTATCATTGATCTCTCATGATGGTTGAAATGCCTGTGTGCACAGTAGAATTCTTGTTGTCCATTCTTCAGACTGGGCTAAGATGTGGGCACTAGAAAGAAACTGGCCAGTCCTTACAAGCACTCTTCTTGCCAGTAGAAAATCAGACCATGACTGTGAGGAGAATGTATGGTTAAGAAAACCACTAGGATGGACCCAGGAAAGCTTCCTAAAAGAGGAGGACAGTGGTAGACAGAATTCAGTATATGGGAGACCTTGCCATGTTTCTTGGACAGCAGATCCAGTCTTAACCACCAGCTGTCATTGAACAGATCCTGAGGACTGCCTTCCAAGGGCATCTAGCAGACATCAAAGTCTTTAAGAACATGGCTGACCTTGAAATCATAAATGGCTGCTCTGGTTCTCAGACAGACCTGGGCAGAAAGGTTTTGGTAGGGAAACTTGCCTAGTTTTTGCCAAGTAATATTGTATTCTTCTATTTTTGGGGGGGTGGGTCCGGTCGTGGGGCCTGAACTCTGGACCTGGGCACTGTCCCTCAGCTCTTCAGCTCAAGGCTAGCACTCTACCACTTGAGCCACAGTGCCACTTCCGGCTTTTCTTTTTGCTTATGTGGTGCTGAGGAATCGAACCCAGGGCCTCATGCATGCAAGGCAAGCGCTCTACCACTGAGCCACCTTCCCAGTCCCTGTATTCTTCTATTTTTTTTTAATATTAGACATGTTTGCTTAGCATCTTACAGCTCTTCCCAGTCCCTCTGTCCCAGGATTCCTTTTGCCTGGCCATAGGTTCTTCTTTACCCTTTGTATCTTGTTTACGAACTTCAAGACTGAGGAGCCTTCTTTAATCTCTCTTATTTGTTTTTCTCTTCCTTCTTTAACTTGGGACGTATGAATGTATGTATGTCAGTAGAAAAGCAACTTTCCCAACTCCCAGAGCCTCCTTAGGCCCGGATGGGATGCCTTGAGGGACTTCTCCTTCAACGAGGCTAGTGACAGCAGGTTTTAGTACCCCTGTGTTGTCAATTGGCAGCACAGCATCACCCTATCTATTGCACAGGTGATAGGTGGAGCTCACATACAAAGCACATCAGTGCCAGCCGCTGTGCATGACCATGAAGGTTAAGGCCCCAGTAGAAGTGAATCCAAAGAGAGTATCAGATGGGATCCAAAGCTGAAGCCTCCTGGCTCAAGCAGGCTCAAAATGATACTAGACAGGCATCTTTCATGTCCCTAATTTCTTCAATCAGTGGAAAATTAAATGTTCAAGGTGGGAGACCTATTTTATGCTTTTACAACTTTCCCCTAGGACTCAAGAGGCCTAATTATTCGGGTGTGGTCAGTTTTCTCATTTGTAGACTGGGCATGATGGTAACTGCCCAGGCAGCCTTGCAGATAAGAGCAGGCCGGGATATAAGGATTAACAAGTCAGCACATTGAAAAATTATAAAGTGTTTGCTATCTGCCATAGACATGTAACAATTTAGTCTTGTTGAGGTAATTAGTTTACCAAGGATTTTGCCTAACTTAAAAAAGAGACAGCAGCTGCCTAATAGAAAATAAGGAAGATGATAACCCACCAGGAAGAGGAGTACTAATTTGCCACCAAATGGCTGTTATCAGTTCCAGGGATGGAACCCAGGACCTCATATATGCTAGGAAAGTACTTACCACTGAGGTTTATCTGCAGACCTAATTGGCCAGTTTTAATTAGGTACCTACTGTATGCCAGAGAATGAACTAGATGGGGATCCAGGATGAGTAAGGCAGCCAGGGAAAAAAAGCTGTGCTGGCCCATTGCCGCTTGGCTCACCCAAGACAACCAAGCAGAGTGGCATCTGGAGTTCTTTCCTCCTCTTACTGGTCCCAGGACCATGTGTGACCCAGCATCTTTGGGCAGCCAGCCCCAGGAATGAATTCTCCAGAGCCAGGATTGAGGGAGGAAGCTGGCAGGGAGGAGGAAGGCAGCCTCACCCAGAGACACCTGCAGCTATAAAAAGCTCTGCCCCCGCCTCAAGACCAAGTGAGAGCTGTTAATGTGAGTGCCAGATCCCCATGAGGGTGAGTAGAAGCAGCAGGCGCCTCCCTTGGGGCCAGGGTACCCTGGAAGGGTCTGCACTTTTGCTCAGTGTGGGAGGTGACAACCAGAGCCTCATAGACTGCCTCCCCTCACCTTTTTTTACCTGGAGGTGATGGAGAGAGACCGAGAGGTGCTGGGAAGACAGACAGGATATTGAGAACCGGCCTCCTAGAGCCTGCCAACCGATGCCACACACATCAACTGCCGCTGCAGTTGCCCCAAATTGTCCATATCTGGGTCAGTTTCCAAGAAGGTCTGGTAGTACCTGGCTTAGGTTTTGCCTAAAGTTCCAGCAGCCCAGAGCCTGTTGTCCTAATCCACACCATCCACCCCACCCCCAGGTGTTTGGGGAGCAGGGGGTGGGAACCCACTGCAGTGCTATTACAGTATTTGCATTTATATGAGGCACAGACCCCAAGTCTCAGGTCTCTGGGTGTTTTTACAGCCCTGTGTATACATAATTTATTTTTGTTGCTATTTAATCAGTCTCTGTGTTGAAATGAAAAGTTTCCAAGGGGCCCAAGGTTATTATACAACTTCCCGCTCCACCAGCAATTCTGAGTACCCCCAGTCACGCTGAGCTAAAAAGGTGGGATGAAGGGAGGGCAAGGAGGGGTCTTGTGATTCAGCTGAAGCTGAGGCAGGTCGCTGAGGACAGGCTGCCAAGCTGAGGTCCACCTTCTGGAAGGGTAGCTGGTAGGGCAGTGGACAATGAGAGCCACTCTAAACTTCCAGAGAGATGATAGGTGAGGATCTTGCGACAAAGGGCATGGTCAGAGAAAACAACCAGCCTGAACTTGTGGTTTCAGAATCAGGAGGCAGGGAAAGGGTAGGAATTACAGAAGCTAATGGGAAGCAAGAACTTCAAGTAGGGGCTTGATTCAGGAGTTAGGGAAGGAGAAGGCCCAAGTGTGGCATCTTGAGCAGAGATCAGTCCAAAGAAATGATAAGGTTATGTCCTGCTCCTTAGGTAAATCTCACAAGAGAGCTGGTACCCTAGCCAAAGCAAGTCTAGATTCACCAATCTTCCCTCAGGTCATTTTTGTAGTGATGATAAATAACCAAGAAAGGCTGTAACATGAGCTGAAGTTTGTGGCTCTGCTAGGTCCGAGGCCCTGCAAGAACATCTATCTCTGCATGGTATGGCACTGGCCACTTAGAAATCCCAGGGTCCCTGGCAGCAGAGGCATACACACATGTACACAAATATGCATGCAGGCACATGGAGATGTGCAAAGAGATGGGCAAACATAGGCAGGCATGCACACTTTCAGACATGCACTCACAAACATGTATACAAACCCTTGGACACAAGCTCACTGGCACACAAAGAGGCATACACAAGTGTACACTGATACACACAAACATACTGAGGCAGATACACACACTCTCAAATATGCACATGCTTGTACTTTCTCAGCCCCCTGGCTTCCCTGTGTGATGGCCGCATTTATGGGGGAGAGGCCCATACTACGAGAGAAGGTGAGTTAGAGATAGGAGGTAAGAAGTAGAAAGCTGCATATGGTTGGGAGACATGGGTGTCTGAGGGCAGGGCAGAGTAAATACTCAGAGGAACACTACCTAAGCTTCTCTTGTTAAAATACAAAGCGACCATGTATTAAAACATCCCTTACCTGATAGCACAATCCTCATGGTCACCCATTCTTCCCCAAGGACACACTTGCTAAGGCCTCAACAAACATTTGCTGGGACTGCCACTCCAGTTTCTGGGTACCTAGGTGATTGTGACACCTATGGGCAAATATAGCCTTGAAGGACCTGTTGAGTTCCACAAGCACTTTGGGTGTCTAAATGCTGTTGAGAAGATGTAGAAATATATATGAATGGCCTTGTCCAATCATCATGAGCCTGAAGGACGTGAGTAGAAGGATCAGGTCCACACCTATCTTATAACAATGCCACGTTACAACCCCCAGGCAGCCTGCTTTAAGAGTCACTTTCTGGTCCCCTGGTCTCACAAATTCTTGCTGATATCAGGCCTTCCTTTGAGCATAGACTTAAGGTTGGTACTTGTATAAAGATCTGAGGCAATTAGATGATCTTGTTTGGAAAAATAAAAGAAATTATGAGTCCTTACAGAAGCGTATGGATCCCATTAATTGTCCTGGATTGGCAAGGCTCCTCCAGATGTGTGAGCTGTCATCTGGTTTCTGTGGAATAACACCTTGGGACCGCAACCACATCCCAAAGGATACACTTAATGGAAAAACTCCTTTGCTTAGTATCTCCTCCTTTCCAGCCAGAGGAATTCCACTGAGAATATCCCAGAGCCCTGCCCTCTCATTTCAGAGGGGCAGAAGCCCAAAGCAAGATTGCACCTTTGTCTTCTTCATCAGTTCCCTGCCCATCTTTGGCAAGTCATCAAAATGATGGCTGGCTAAGTTACAAGCTTCAGATCCACATGGTCCCCACCCTCCCCTCTTCTGTACATCCCTGAGACTCAGCCACTGGCTGAGCATAGCCACTGGCCAAATCTCATCACCCTGATTATTCCCTGTTTAATTAAAATTTGTTTCAGCTAATAGGCCTTAAATTAGTATTTTCAAATATTGACATCTACAGGACCCTCGTTCATTATTTTCGAAAGCTCTAGGGCTAATTGTTTTATCACCCACCAATTAATTACTCATTCACTGGACAGGTAGCCATTGCCCCACAACATGGGTGAACATATTCTCAGATAGTCAAAGCCACACATAGGACAGATGTATTCAAACATGCCTGTCTGTGTATACAAACACACACACACACACACACACACACACACACACACACACATACAGAGAGAGAGAGAGAGAGAGAGAGAGAGCACAAAAGCCAAGACGATCAAAGTCTGATTATGACATTTTGGAGGACAAGGAGGAAAGCAAAACCTATTATCATGAGTCTCTTTTCACTCCAGTCTATCCAACGCTCAACCATACAGCCACTTCAGTAAGACTGGAGCCATTCAGATACAGTCTTCTTTGCTTTCTCTCTCCAGTACAGGGAGCAGTGACATTGAGAGAAATGCATAACTAGAAAGGTTCCCAGGATGGCAGATAGTGACCAGCACCTTGAGAAGCAAAGAGACTGAGTGAGGTCCCCATGGAGAATGAGAAGCAACCACAGAAAGGGGAGATAAAGTTGGGAATCGGGGAGAAGCTGTGGAAAAGGACAAGCCAGGACTATAAGGGTCCCCAGAGGCTACACAAAAGGTGTCAAGAATCAGACCTAGCTGTCTTCTCTCCACAGCTTCCTACAGGGAGCCTAGAAGACACAACAAGGGTCTAAAATAGCCTATGAGTGCATCTCCGAGGCAGCCTTGGGAGAAGCTGGTATCTGTTTGTGAGAGTCCCTCAGGAAGGCAAATGGTCCCCCTATGCTTTAGCCTGTCTGGACCATTAAGACTCAAAGAAAGGGAAGAATATGTTCAGGATACTACCCCCAGAAACCCTACACCTCCCATTCTAGGCCCATGATCCCAGACAGCTGCTTTAGGTTGGAGGAGGAGAAACCGGCTTCCAGTTGACAGACAGGGGAGGCATCGCCATAAGGACTTTCCTCAGATCCATACCAGGCTACCCTCTAGCTGCTAGGACTGTGAGTTTCACGAAGGGGTGCCAGCTCCCCTCCCATGACCCTGCTGCTCTGAGCCCCTGTCAGTGCTGATGCTTTGTCCCCCCACAGAGCAGCAGGATGGGCATAGCCCTTTGATGGGCAGGGCTGGGAGGCAGGCATGGCCCCTTGACAGGCACTCGGCTCATTTTTTTTTCACTCCTTGTAAACAGTCTGGAGTGATTGGGATTAAAGTCTCTGCAAGTCGCTGGTATCGCTTTTCCGGAGAGCCGAGTAATCCACAGGGATTAAAGAAGCAGCCACGCTCATCTCTCACAAATGAATATCTGTCAGAGGCATTGACCTGTTAAAATAATGAATTTAATGTGCAGCAAACCGCACGCGGCAGCAGCGACGCAACATGGCCTGGCAAATTGTTTTCCACGTGCTCTAATGAGACTTTTAAGGGAGCAGGGTCCATAGGCCCTGCCCCCTAGCACTCCACACCCCTGTCCAAGTGGCCTCTAGAGTAGAGAAAGATGGGCCTAGGCCTCGCCCAAACCACTCAGGATAGGCCATCATCCCACTTGATTTTCTGCAGGTGTTTCTCCCACAGTTGAGCCTCCAAATTGTCATCAATAAGGCTCCTTGTAGCCCTGGATCCTCTGAGGACTGTGTCACGGGATACTTTGTCTCCATGCAACCCCTGGGTCAGACCTGATCTCTCTCCTCTCTCTTTTTCATCAAGGGAAACTGAGGTACAGACAGTAGACCTGATTTACCTCTCAGCCACCTACACTGTATCTGTGGCCGGTGGGACAACAGCATCCTGACATTCTGCCCTGTCCAAATTCTCTGACCACTCCCTCCTCTTGGAGATATTAAAAAAATGACAGTCTAGAGCTGGGCGCCGGTGGCTTATGCCTGTAATCCTAGCTACTCAGGAGGCTGAGATCTGAACATCATGGTTCAAAGCCAGTCCAGGCAGGAAAGTCTGTGAGACTATCTCCAATAAACCACCAGAAAACTGGAAGTGGTGCTATGGCTCAAGTGGTAGAGCGCTAGCCTTGAGCTGAAGAGCTGAAGGACAGCGCCCAGGCCAAAAAGACAGTCTGGGCTGCAGAAATCAAGTTTCTCTCACCTCTGGAATTATAAAACCAGATCCAGCCAACCTAAGCGCCTGCTTTGTCCACCCTGTAGTTAAGACCCCATCTTCATCAGGTCCTGCTAGGAACTGAGGAACTTGTCCTCTGCTCTAGTGGGCACAGGTCCATAGCCTGAAGATCTGGAGGGCAGAGTCTGTATCTTGGTCTGATAAAGCTCCCAATAATGAATGTCCCTCAATATGCCTTCAGCCTTTCCATATCCACAAGACATGGCAGAGGAGCCAGTTCATGTAGTGCCCTGCCTTTCACACCTAGGATCACGGAGGACCAAAAGTCTCCTTAGCAGGTAGCTGTTGGTGGTGATACTCCTATTTTCCATCTGCCTCCAAGATGATGAAGACAGTGGTCCAGGTCTTGTTGGTTAGGGCTGCCTGTGCCAAAGTCTTCCTTAATGACTTTTCTTCAGATTTTTTCCCCTTTAACCAATGTTCAGTGCCTGTACTAATGAGATGATTAGAACAACTTCTTGAAAAGATAATGTACCACCCTTTTGATTCTAAAGGAAATCATTTGATGTTGTTTCCAAGACTCAGGCATTCTAAGCTAGGATGTATTCATTTATCCACAGTTCTAGTGTAATCTGGGAAGCAAGCGTGCTTCTTGCAGCATCTCAGGGATCCCTTAGTCATCCTCACTGGGACCAGTTCACAGTCCACAGCCCAGTGAGCAGGAAGAGGGTAAGACCTCTAGAAGACCCGTGCTAATGGACACATAGCCAGCATCCCTAGCCTAAACTGCAGGCCTGTGATTCCTGTCATCAGCCCATGAATGAGGCAAGTAGCATCACGGTCAGATCATCTGCCATAGCCAAGTGCCTTCAGGTTGCTCAACTCTGCATTTGGCATGACAGGAAACCCAGAGAGCTAAAATAAGTAATTTCTGTCCTCTAGAGACCCAGAGTCCACAGAGAGGCATGCATTCACACATGACAATTGGGCCTCATGGCAAGATAGGATGGTGGCCAAATGTCCAGAGTACTGCATAGCCTTTGAGAGATGAGATGTGTCAGGACCAAAAGCCTGCCCTGTGGGCTGTAACAGTGAGAGGACACTCCTGGGAGGGGCAGGATGGCTCTGAGCAAGGACCAGCATGTCAAAATCAGGAGTGTCTGGAGCCCAATTATCTAAACTCAAGGCATGAATGGAGAGTTTGGGCTTTGTCTTCTAGCCAGAATGGAGGAGGTCTGAGAAGGAACAAGAGAAAGACACAGTCAGCACTGGGCTGGTAACCATCTGGCTAGAGATCTTCAGAAAGGATAGTGTAATCCTTCAACTTCCATCCCCCTCATCATCATCTCATAGCACACTGACCCCACCCCCACCCCAGTGTGGCCACAGGAATTACAACAGAGTAGCTGGAAAGCCTCACCCCAGGCTGCAGAGTAACTGTAGAGATCTTCCCGACAGCCCGGGGAAGAATGATCTGATATCAGCTCAGTGTGCCTGTGGCAAGAGGGACTTTGGTCTGGAGCCAAGCCAAAACCCTCCAGGACAGACTAGGCAGGGTCTGTGGGGCTGAAAGACAAAAGACTAGAATTTTCTCCTATCCTCAGCTCCCAGGATACTTCTAGTAATCCCTGTGTCCAATATCCTGACACACACACCCCAAGCACCTCTTCCTTCTTGGCAAGCTACTACTTCTTCACCCTCTAGATTGTTCTTCTCCCCTGTCTTCCCATGGTAGCCTACTATGCTTTGCACACCTGTCACCATGTTAGCATTTAATTTTTGTCATTCAGTAAAATCTACTTCCAAATGTTACATAAACTAGGGGGGTGATCAAGAGCAGTTTGGTCCTGGCCTAAGGAAGCAATCAGCAAATTGGACCCTAGTAGGAACCACATATTAGAGAAGGGAGTAAGATCACTGTAGGTTCATGCTTCAGGGAGTTGTCTCAGTAGGCCAGTCAGCCTTAGTGGTATGGATTGGGGGGTGGGGGGGCAGTTACTGGGCTTTAGAACTCAAGGCCTGATTTTTGCTCAAGGCTGGATCTCTGCCACTTGAGCGACAGCTTCACTTTTGACTTCTTGGTAGTTTATTGGAGATAAGGGTCTGATGAACTTTCCTACCTTGTCTGGCTTTGAACTCAGATCTCTGATCCTCAGATCTCAGCTTCCTGGGTAGCTAGGCATGAACTTCAAACATCCATCTCCTATGTATCTTTTCTGCTACAGAAATAAGGCAAAAGATGACTTAGAAACCTTTTCCATTGAGAAATTTAAAAAGAGAGTGGTCTCTGGCTGTTTCCTTTGGCACAGAACACAGCAAGTTATGGTCCCCTGTGCCCTGAATGTAACCAGGGCATTTTGACAAAGGTAGCATGGCTGAGACCTAAGGCTTGTTCTCATTTGTGTCGCGCGCATGTACATGCACATGCCACACACACATACATTTTTCACATATACTCATTCCCACATGCATAACACACACATTTGCACTTTCATATTCTTCAAGTATAGCAGCTCTCTCTCTGCCTCCCCACATACTCCTGACACCTGCCGGGTTGGCTTTGCCTCCTGGGTAAGCAGAAATGAGAACAAAGATTTGGAATCAAACCTCCAAGGAGTGTGAGGGGTAAGGGGGACGTGGGAGAGAAATGACAACAACAGAAAGCTTCCTCTTTCCCCCCTGATAAATACCTTGTTATACTAACCACAGTAGCCTGGGTAGGCAGAACTATCTCTGCTTCTTTGTTTTGTTTTGTTTGTCAGATGCTTTTGTTACTGAGGCATAATGGTGGCCACTGGCTGGTCATGCAGGTGGCTGCTGCCCCTCCTTGCCCAGCTCTACTGTCCATCACAGGAGAGGAGGATGAAAGTGCAATACGGGACTGGAATCTGTTTCTGCTCTGGCCTTGACCTTGTCTGTGATCTGGGGGAAATCACTTATCCCTAGATTTAGTTCCTTTCCCTATCTAATGGGAGGTCAAAATTTATTGCTCACAGTGTGGCAGCGGAGTAGTATGTCTTACAGCAAAAGAGATTTAAGGTAGACACACAGACTGGCTTTGAAAAGGAAGCATTTGTAAGAGCAAGGTTCTCTCAGAGTTTCTTTTCTCTGAGCTTGCTCACATTCTGCAGCTTTCTAAAAAGTGACCAGAGAGAGGTAGGAGGATTGCCTTCCCAGAGAAGAATTGGACCAGGCTTAATAACCCACACTGAGAGAGGAAGGCTTGAGTTCACATCAGATGTTTCACGGCTCAAATTTCACAAGCTGCATGTGACTGTCCTGGGGGCTGCTTGACCCTCTGGCACTTACCCCACAAGCATCTTCTCTATAGAGAGAGAAAAGGTCAAGCTCAGACTTCCTCATGCCCAAGTCTCAGATCCATTTATCACTCAGTGGGCTCCACTGAGTCCCACTGTGTGCACAGGCTACAGGAACTCCTAAAAGGGGGCATGCAGTCACAGCAGCGGGCGGCAGGTCACTGTCTGGCTGGGAGACATGACTCACGCATGACACCATTGAGAGCAGGGCCAGCCGTTAATCAGAGCAGGAGGCTGGCAGCTGGACTCCCAGGGCTGCCTCCTCCGTAGCAAGCAAAGATGTGTGTGAGCTGACGTAAGGAAAGAAGAGAGCTCGTGGGAGATCAGGGTAGTGACAATGAGGCCACTCTGTGTTTAGGAAGGTCATAGAACCCCACAGCCTAACCAATGTGCAGGAAAGAAGAAAAAGCAGCTGGGTAGAGAAGGCTTTGTCTTGGGAACTGGCAGACTCATTCTAGTTACATCCTTATCTGAACTTTGTGTTCAACACCACTGAGCCTTCGATTCTCTCTAAAAACAAGGTGCATGGTGACCCCTGTCTGTCCACTTCCCTCCAACAGTGAACTCTGAGACTTGGGAGAAGTGAATGGCCTCAGATGATGGCTAGAAGAAAGAGATGTAGTCAGAGATGGAAAGGTCAGGACTGAAGATCCAGCAGATCTTGAGAGCCAAATGGTAGAAAAGGAAAGGTAAAGAAGTAGGGGAGGAAAGAATCTTATCTGAGGCCCTTACTTGGGTTTGAACAAGACAGTAAGATCTAGCTCTCAGTATGGAAAGGCGAGGCCATTTGGTTCCCTTGAGATCCCCTCCCCCACATAAACCAGGAAGCGAGACCCCATGATATCCAGTCGGCTGGGAGAGAGGCACTGCAGTGGTGCGACTTAGTTTTCCTAGGTTTGTCTGGCTTGTAGTTTGAGTTTGTGCTCATAAAGTTCTTTTTGTAGAATTTATAAAGCTGCTGTTCCGTTTGTTTGTCACTACCCAGAACCCAGGTCCACCTGCTCAAGGAGTAAGCACTTGTCCTCAGCTCTCTGCTGGAAGCTGGCCTGTCCGGGGGTCACCCATGTCCCCTTCCAGGCATGGTCTGCTGGGCACAGGAGGCAGACATGCAGGGCTCTTTCCTGGTGCTCCCAGCACGAGTCCCACCCCCACACTTTTGCTCACACAGTGCCATGCACTTCTCACACTCACCCCCTCCCCAGTTCGAGTCCCACCTCCTACACAAAGGATCCTGCAGATCCCGCTGACAAGCCATTCTTGGCACAGTACACTCACTATTTCATTCACTTCTGTAAGGTGAGAGCTGGCATCTCCTTTCACCACACCGAGACTGAAGTAGCTGCCTAAAGAAACACGACTTGTAAAGGATGAGTGGAGGATATACATCCCCCAAAGGGGTTGGGGGAGGGGAGCGCTGGCTGCAGGGTCTGTACCAGAACCATGGGCCACCCTATTTCATCCTTGCTGCCTGCACTTGGGCACTAGGAATGAATTAGTTCTGTTTTGATGGCTAGGGTCTCTTCATGGCATAGAAAACCCCATCCCAGATAGGGCAAGGCTTGAATGGTTTCAGTCCCTCCTCCTTCTCCCCCAAGCCTCTCAGCAGGGTGTCAAAGGCGTATGGCTCAATGTGTTACTGAATACAAGAACAGATGGTTCACATGATGACCAAATGCAGCTGCCAGAACCCCAGAATGGCCATTTTATGAGTCCTTCACAGAGGATGCCCCTCCCACCAGCCTTATCCCACCACAGGACTTGACTCCTCCTTAGGATCCTTCCTGTGAACTAGCCTGGCTGAGGCCCAGGGCCTCAAGCAAATGGCCCACAATTGATGCTTTGCCCTTAAAAAAATCCTGCAGGGACCCTCTAGTTGTAAAGTGGACCCTATCTTCCCCTGATACCCTGAGGGTGTTTCTGAGGGTCTACGATGTTTGCTCGATTCTCCAGCTGACTATCTATCTGATTGGCTTGGGTAGAACACAGGCATTCCAAGCCTACTTCTATTTCTACTTCTTTCCCACTGTCTGCCCCAATCACATCTTTTTTTTTTTGTCAGTCATGGGGCTGGGCACTGTCCTTTGAGCTCTTCCGCTCAAGGCAATTGCTCTACTAATTGAGCCACAGCACCACTTCCGGTTTTCTGGTGGTTAATTGGAGATAAGAGTCTCCCAGACTTTTCTTCCCGGACTGGTTTTGAACTGTGATCCTCAGATCTCAGCGTCCTGAGTAGCTAGGATTACAGGCGTGAGCCACAGGCACCTGGCTTTGAAGCAGCATCTTGAATCTCTCCTGTGAGAACTCCAAGCCATCTCTCTCCTTGACCTCTTCTCCCAGGATGAGTAAGATGAAGGGTTGGGGCTCCACCATATACAAAGAATGGGGTAGATACCTTTAGATCTGTGAGTGTTCTCAGGCCCATTCTAACTCCCAGGGCTCCTGAAAAGCTGCTGGCTGAGACATTTCTGTAGAGTCGCATACTTTAACTCTGCTCTGTTTCCCTACCTCCTTTCCTGACACAGAGTGCTAATAGCTCTCAACAGAACAGGAAAGACTAAATGCCCTCCCCCAAGAAATAACATCTTTCTTGAATTGTGACCACAAAAACATACTTCTAGAGTTATTTTTAGGAAATGCAGTTTCATCACTTAAAAGTGCAATTCATTTATAAGCGTATGTAATCAAACACAGCAAAGTAAAACCAGTATTGATTAACAGTTGGCCTATATGTTCTCTAACGCTAATTGAGCCCCTCCTGGGTGCTAGGCTCTGTATTAGGTACAGAGAAAATAAAGAGTAATAAGGCAGTGGTCTACCCTCAGGGAAGGCAGGGCTCTATACCTATGAACTCATTGCTGGACCCTACACACTGCAGTAATGTCAAAGGAGGCAGTAGTCCCTGTCCTTCATCTCCTGAAATCTATGTACAATGTGTCAGCACTGTGCTAGACACAGAGGTAGTATGAGTGTTACATGAGAGTTCCAGAAGTAATTTTCAAGCACACTAACCTTTGTTTAGATAGAAAACCTTGCTTTCCAGGAATACACATCCTCACTAACAGTGGGCCCCCATTCTGGGACTTGGGAAACTGTGAGCCTTTGGCCGGTTCCCAAATTTTTCTGGCCATTAGTGTTTGTTTGTTTGTTTGTTTTAATTTAAACAAACTGATCAATGATCTTCCTGCTGTTCCAGTACTGCTTTATAGTATTTTTTAAACTATCCTCAGCAATTCTATAAAATAGGCAGAGTCCATGGTACTTTGGAGATAGGAAAATGCAAGAGACCAAACTACATTGTAGAACAGATTGAGGACCCAAATCTGAGTTCTTCTTCACTGATTTCTCCAAGAGTAGGTTGTTGCCTTTCACTTTGAAAATGCTATGATTCTGGAGGACTGAGATAGGGATGCATACAGAGTCTAGAAAGACCCTGAAATGATTGTTGGAATCTCAGAAAAGGTGATTGGCCATAAGAGAGGGCAGAGCCACTAGGGAGGCAAGCACCAAGAATGAGTGGTAAGGACATGTGGAATGTTCAAGGTTTACACTGGTGTTTAAATCAGACCTGCTGATATTTGACCAACGCTGAAACTTCTATGCTGCCTAGTAACTAGATTGTTTTACAATATCCCCTTCAGGTTTATTTACCCATTAATAATTACTCCTAGAAGAGCTTGATATTGAGGCTGCTCAGCTTCCCAAACACAAATACTCGGTACAGGATACAGTTGGAGCCTTTTATTTGATCACTTTTACCTTCAAAGAAGTAAATTTCTGCAATGCCCCAAATTGGTGACATTCTCAGGAAAGCAGGCATAGTGAAGGAGTAGGTAAGTGTTAGCCTTTGAACTGGTGGGTAAGAGCAGGAGTTAAGGAACTTGGGGCTTAGATATCCATCACATGACTCATTTTAACCAGTGACATTTCATGCTCCATTTTTCTGTAGGTTATGGCTCTGAGATTTCTTGGTAGAGAGAATGGGGGTATACATAGGTAGATGCACAAAGCTGAAGGACATGGAGGTGTGGTTGGCAGGGTCAGGAGGTGGCCAAGATTAGGATCAGACCAGGCTCTATGGTCCTGGGAAAGGTGGCATCTGTAAACCTGCTCTACTGCCTCTGCCTTGAGAAGTGGTCCTTCCTTCTTCCTCCCTTTATTTTTTAAAATATTCTTATTTGACTCTTCTTTCTCTTCTCCTTTTGTGTGCTATTTCACATCCCCTTTCATTCACATTTTCACATTCTTTTCTTCCTCCTATACCTCCTTTCCTTTCCTTCCCTTTTTTCTATCCCTGTCTGTTCTTCAGAGAGATGCTGTTACCTCTTGGCCTTTTGGCCTGCCTTGCTCTGAGCCTCCTGAACACAAAGCAATGGGACAGTGTAGAGGGAGGTGGGAGAGCAAGGCCACAACATAAGGGTTATTCAATCCCGTGGCTTTCTTCAGGTCAGCCCAGAGCTTGATGTATGAGAGGACAGAAGGACCTCCCAAGTGGCTAAGCTAGACACCCAAGGATCCCAAACACTCTTTAAATCCCCAGAATCAAAAATGAAAAGACAAGACAAAGAAAACATTAACAAAAAAACTCCAAGGCCCCAACCTGAGAATTGACTCAAGATAACTGGAGTTGGGCTGTATCATCTTTCTTGGTTAAGAATAGACCTAGTGATGTGGAGCATATATGAAGATTCTTGGGGAAATTTTGAGCTAAGCAGACATGATAATCACACAAAAACTTCATGTGGTTAAGTTTCATACACTGAGATGGGGGACAGAGGGCTGGAGAGATGGGGGACAGAGGGCTGGAGAGATGGGGCAAGTGAAACTCTGGAGATGGGCTCTGATGATAGTGGGCTTTTTAGGGGGCCATAAGGGTCAGGTCATAAGGGAAGGAGACTCACAGCAAGATAAATGTATCTATGTCAGACACTTCAAGTAGCAGGCGATAAAGTAAATGGATGGGTGGATAGGCGGATGGACAGATGGATGGATAGATAAATAGCCTCAAATGGCTCTAACTGACCACTGGTTTCTGAATTGCTCTGGTATATGAGGGGGGAGTCTATGGTTTTTACTGGGTTCTGAGAAGCCTGAGACACACCCCAAATAGAACTCTTGCTCCTCTTTTGCCACCACCCTAGACTTTTCTTGCTCTTTCTAGAAGAGACCAAACAAGAAAACAAAGGTTAAATCTAGCCATATCTGCCTCCCTGTTCTGCCCTGGGCCCAATGTTCACAGAAGAGTTAAGTGACAGAGCCTCGTTTTCCAGTATGAATTAATAATTGATTCGGTAACAAATCACTAATATTGCAGTAGTCGTGGTGAATAAGATAATGAATGTGTTCTGTCCAGGGAGTGTCGTGTTGTGAGGATTCAGCTGAAATTATTCATAAATGTGCTACTTTCCCTCATCTCCAACTGCTGCTAGTTTAGCTCCTCTTTTTAATCTTCCCAGCTTGTCACATTCGATGGTAGAAATCGTCAGGCTCCACATACAGCAGAATATTAAGGGGGAACTGCCAAGACATTATGTCAAATTTCAATAGGTAATAGAAACAAACTACTTGCAGACCCCTTCCTACTCCTCATGAAGTTAAAAAAACAAAGACTTTCCAAAAACTTTCTAGCTGGGCTCTTTACGACATCACTTGAAAGAAAATTCAAGAAATCAAACTTGAGTTACAGCCTCTACTTTGCCACAAAGCAGATGTGTAACTTCGGGCCATCCCGGACAGTTTTACATCTCTACAAGAGCGGTGACAGTGCTGGGGCATGCATGACTCAGGTGGTAGAGTATTTGCCCAACAGTCTCTGAGTTTAAAACCCAGTAGTGACAAAATAAAAGAGATAGAAGTGATGATGGCATCTCCCTACCTTATTCTTTGGGATAATGAGAGAATTGTGAGCCAATAAGAAAAGAAAAGCTCTAAGCCCAAGTAACCAGCCTGGATATTTTTTTAATCAACTCCCTTTCCTATGAAGTGATAGGACTTCAGTCAAGTCAGGTAGGCCATGATTCTCTAAACATGCTTTCCATGTCCACCGCTAGGAGAAACTCTGCCCTCTCCTCTCGTCCTCCTTGTTTCCTTCCTTCTCATCTGGTCCCTCAGACCAACTACCATTACCTCAAGAATGGGTGCACAACTGTGCTTTCATTCCTCCTGAGAGCACTCTGTTACACTTCTCTTTACTACATACCTTTTTCCCTAATATACTTCAAGCATTTAAAAATGGAAGATGTTTCATACATCTTGGAATGCAGTAAGAAAGGAAGAAACCTTTGTAGAATGAGTGTATACGCAGATGGGGAGCTGGGTAGATAAGCAGATGAATGGACAGTTAAATGAATATATGGGTAGGTAGATAAGTAGATGGATAGATAAATGGATGGGTAAAAGAAAGAGAAATGAAACTGACATCAAACTATTTTCAGTTAATGAGCAAGTGTTCATTGAGCCCTACCATGACTTGGTGGTTATCATCCTGTAGAACAGCAGAAGAAATGTCAATGACCTAATACTTAGTGTACTTAGAATGGAATGACAGTGATAAAACTGGGTTAGACAGTGGAGATTATCACATCACAACTTATAGACCCTTTAGATTGGCCTTTTGGAGACATTAATGTGGACTCCCACCCTACAAGTGTATACAAGTGTAAACAGTTAGTTAAAATATACAGCTAATTGGAGGCAGGACCAAATCCTGAATCCGCAGATGACCAGATTATTCTTCTGCCATCACACCAGATGGCACCACATAGGAAAACTATTCATGAGATTTTTTTTTCCACAACTGGGCCATGAAGTAATCTCTACTGGGGATCCTGACTAAAAAAGGGACCTGTAGAGCAGATGTCACAGGAGCAGAGGGGCATGAAGGAACGGGAACAAGGATCAACTCATTTCTCCTGTTGTATTCATGTCTCTTCAGTCACTCTATACAAGTCTATCCCAACGAAATCAAATCTTTCCTTCACAACTACACATAACCTTATCCAACCTTAACCACAGAGCTCCAGAGAAAATACTGAAACTCCTCCCCAACCTCACCCTTCCCTACATATGTACATGAACACAACCACAGCCACACAGAATGCAGGGAGGCACCCCATAAAACACACATGTCCACATGCATATGAGCTCATGCAAGCATAGAAACATGAAGGAACATATATGCTCATCCAAGCCTTCATTCTGAGTAAGTTATTAAAAATGTAGACATCGCTGACTCCCAGGGTCAATATGTTGTTTTTAAATTTAAACATGAATTTCCATTTCATTGAGCCTCCAGGGCTAACAAGATGTGCTGTGACAGGAGCAGCTAGCTGGAAAAGGCATGATTGAAGAGCGAGCCAATAATGTGTGTGCACAGCCTGGGCAGGGAGGGGATCCCCCTTTGCCCAGCCCCCACAGCCTGATGTGAGCCATGGAAAGGCAGTGAGCATTACAACTACCACTCAGCACTAAGTTCTGACCCAGATGACTGGCCCATGTTTCCTGATCTCAGAGAGCAGGGCATGATGCAGAAGTTACATCCCCCTCCACCCATCTACCCATACATATTCTAAGGCATCCATCCATTCATATTCTTTAAAATAAAAGCCACTTCTGGATTAAGGCAAGCCACTAAGGGGAAATGATGACAAGAAGAAAAGTGCTGTCTCTGCCCCCTGGACTGTTCCACTTTGATTAGAATAAGATATGTGTCTCTGTGAACTCCAGCCAGGGACCCTCTGTATCCTCCAACAGTGCAGATGTGTTGGTTTACAGCCATGCCATAAGCCATCTCACCTCGCAGGCTATAAGTTTTGTGACAGAAGACATCATATTTGTCATGGTCCGCAGTGAGCAATCTACACCGAACTTCAAAAGATGCTCAGTGAACATTGGTGAACTTGAATGGATTGGGAAGAAATCGGAAAGATATACTCAGTTTTTGCATGCTTGTGCCCTTCCATATCCCTGGGACCTGGTCAGCAAATAGTTCATCAGCATTCTGGGAAGAGAGGAAGGGAGCAAGAGAGTGGATGAATTAAAGAAAACCAGTGGGGGGGGGAGGGGTGATAAAAAAGGGGATGTGAATGATCAAGTTTTGATCCTAAAGGAGATCACTCTCCTGCATGCCAGTGGAAACAGTTTGTGAGACAGGAACCTTTAGATAAAGCTTGAAGAAAGATCACCACCTTAACTAGCTTTTGAGGGCTTGGCTCAGGTGTGTAGGGAATTGTGCCGCTTCTCTGTTCAGTTCCACCTTCTCTCAATAAGCTGTTCAATAAACTGTTAAGCTGCTTCTCATCTCTGGACCCCTGGGGACAGTTTTTTCTGTTTCTTCTCTGAGTTTTGGAAACCTCTGATTGGACTGGACTTGGTGGACTCTGTAGGAATTTTAGTATCTTACGTGCTCTAAATGCCAATTAATACATAAAGTTCTTCAGCCGTCAGAGGGCTTATGGTGAGAAAGAAGTAGCTACCTTGCCCTTCATGGACAAATGACTTTATGGCCGTGCATCTTAGAGATGATTTGGCTAAAGTTGGACCACCATTTCCCTTCTACCATGAATACATGCACACAAACACACATACACATGTACACACAGGAACTATTGTGTAATCTAATGTCAGGTTCTATCAAGCTCACACAGTGTCATCAGTTCTGTCACACATTCACATAAACATGCACACAATAGTATTTCTCTTCTAAATTTCTAAGTAGAATAAATGTCAAGGCTCTTCCTTGGCATGCATGCATACATACATACATACATACATACATATCAGGCCCTGGTTTTCTACCTCTGGAAAGCAACCCTTCTTCTTGCCTCTGGACTTTGTGGAAACAGAATTCCAGGAAAGGGAACAACATTCCTGCAGAGCAGTAGCACCCTTGACCCCTCATAAGGCCAATTGAAGGCAATCATAGCCCAGACCTCTTGCTGGCAATTTGACACACTTGCCTTACTTCAGGCATGCTCTCCTCATATCTACACCTAAAGGATGTGTGCATGCTGACACACCTGATTCACTCAGAATTGCATGCACAAGTAAACAGGACTGCAACTGAATACACACTGAGCTTTTGTACACCATATTCATCTCTTCCCAAACAAGTACACACATGCGATATCTGTGCATAGCCCATGTTCAGTGACAGCTTCTCCCAGAGTGCGCATGTGTGCACACATGCATACACACACACAAATTAGCACAAGGATGCTCACACATCTGTATAAGTACAAGACCCCGTTGTCAGGTTAGTCAACCTGAGGCCCTGGAAGCATTGGCATTGGGTGGGTGGGAAAGCAGAGGCTGCCCTCCAGCCTCTAGCCCAAACCTTCATGTATTCAGGAACAAGGAGACTGGGCCTCTGTCACTTTAAACATCCATTTAAAGTCTCCTCTCTCAAATAATTCAGCAGAGGCATCATCCAAAAGGGCACACCCTCCTTTCCTTGTCTTCAGGAGCAGGAGAAGGAAGGAGACAAGGGAGAGAGTAGATTAATTGGAGCTGGAACACCAGCCAGGAATTGTGTAAGCCCAGGCTGCCAGGGAGGCAGGGCAGAGAGCAGGAAAACTACACTTGTCTTTTTCTATCCTTTACATGTTATATTCTCCTAGGGACCCTATGTTCCTCTGAATGGAGAGGGAGAGCCATGATGCCCTGTCAATACCTGGAAATGGTCCTGGGGCTGCTTCTGCCTCCATCATTCTCATTGTTCATTCCATGCCAATGTTACTGGCCAACCAATATCTTAAAGAATAGCCGTGCCCCTTGAGTATGCATGGCCCTGAGACCTTGTATATGAAGGGCCACTTTGTAAAGCAAATTCTGTCTGTGGTATCCTGAGAGAGCCCAGGATAGAAGGTGGCTAGACCTGGACAGAGTAGGACAAGATTCTGAAATTCTTTTATTAGGTCTCAGATGTAGATCTGTTCCCACTCTCTCTAACCTCTCCTCTCACTCCCCTCAGCTTTCTCTCCCTACTCTTGGCATAGAAAAGAGTCAGCCAGGAGTGTAGTGCTGTACAAGCAGGCCAACCTATTCTCTTTACCTTTCCAGGGTCTCCCCGATACAGCCCCCACCCTAGGCTTTCATATACATCTGGGTTTGGGTTAGAGTCTGCTGGCCTTCTTTTCAGGGTATCCTAGAATGATTCTAGTCTAAGAGAGAGAGGTTTCAACGTACCATGAAATGCTTGCTGATAGCAAGCGTGTCCCACAATGTGGCAACTTCCTATACAGAGGCCATCTGCCTCCCCTCAAGCATCCCCAAGAGGAAAGCAACACCCCCCAAGATTCCTCCCAACCGTAACTCTCCATGAGTTGCCTCCAGGACCTAGTTGGCCTTCAGTGGGAATTAGTGCATCCCACCTGGAGGGGATCCTCCTCATTGCCTACCCCCTGCCTCCCGGTCCTCAGCGGGGCAAGAAGTAGCAACCCAATTCCAGGTTTGGGTCCAGTCCTCTCTGAGAGCCACTGGGAAAGTGTTTATTCATGTGGGAAATCAAATCGCTGTGGAGAGCCACATTTCCCAGCACATGAGCTATGTAGGTCAGGCTCAGGTTTCTTCCACATGACTACCCTTTGGACATCTGAGGAGAGTGAGCAGGCTGAGCCCCTGCCCCAACCCCCTTGCCTTCTTTCACTCGTAGTCATTTACTCAGTTATAGGTACTCAGCCTGGGTGGCGGGGGATCCCGTAGAGAGCCAGACACACCTCACCACCTGCTGTCTAGAGAAGGTTCCACAAACAATTAGTGGCTACCACAGCTTCCTAATGCCAGAGCTAGATTTGATAGAGGACAAAAGATTCCCCCCATATACAAACACCACAGAGCACCATAGTACCTCAAGCCAGGGAGAGCTAACCATGAGAACAGGCCAGCAAGAGAGGCCATGTGAGAGAAGTATGTGCCCACAGGGCTTGGCCAGGGCTTAGATCCAGACTCTCCACTTGTTAGCTGTGGCCTGTGGACAATGACGTAGGGGTGCCCAGCATCAGCCTCCATATTCCTCCTAGATGACTCCAGGATGGTATTTGCTGACAGTATTAATGAGAAGGTTAACATGGTACCCCAAAACAGGGACAAAGACACAATTAGGATTCAACAAAAGATTGCAGTGAATTCAGAGAGAAACTGAAAGGAAAGGAGCTTGAAACTTGGGTTATCTTAACTCTCTTTCCATGTCTAGGAGGCAGGAAGAATCATAGAGGGAGTGTGAGGAGACTTGCAGATCTGCCAAACCTCTATGGAATCTCCACACTTCCTCCTCTCACATCTTCCCTGCCAAAGGAAGAAAAGCCTTCTTGACTTTTTTATGTGAAACATGTTTAACCTGAGTAGCTGAGAGGCAGCCGTGTGGAGGAGGGGAGGGTTGAGAAGCAAGCCTCTTGTGTGCCAGGGAAGTGGGGTGCTCCATCCCTTGAATACTTTTTTGGAAGATGTGACTCAGGGTCTTCCTAAGACAAAGGCCACAGTGTCAGCTTCATAAAAGAGACTATCCTGAAGGGTGACAGTTGGCACACAATTCTTATCCATGGCATAAAAGTTTCATATATAGTCTTGATTTCTAATGAGACCAAATAAAACCCAGGTCTTTAGCAGTCAATCATGCTATAGATCCTGGGATTGATGGGAGGAGAGGGGAATGGGAAGAAAAGAGAGGCAGCAGCAGTGTTCCAGAGAGTGGTTATCTTTCCAAATTCCACTTTCCACCCTCCAGCTGTCTCCCAGCCAGTCCACCTTAATGACACTCTGTAGAGGCCAAATTTCACTACACATGGGATACCCGTGAAACCAGACCTTCAAAGATCCTTTTCTTCCAAATCAATGCAAAAATATTCTTTGGTATAGAAAAGATTTGATTAAAAAAGGAAAAGGTTGCCTGAAATATGCCCCCTCCCAAATTGAGCTAATGGGAATCTCATTTATTATTTAATCCCTTGCTTATATCAGAACAGGACCAAATCTAATATGGGATGTGTGAGGTGTGGTTCTGAGAGAAGATAGAAGGCAGGGAGCAGGAGGGGGGCAGGGCAGATCAAGACTTGTCAGTTCACTGCATCTCTTCAACTAGGCTGCAGAGTTTGAATCAGATTAATAATAGTAGTAGACTTGAAAATCCAGATAAATTGTGCATACACACACAGAGAGACAGACACATATACACGTACCTGCACATACACACAACCATAGTTCCTATATATCTATTCCCATATATTATGCTGTGATCCATAAGCTTATTAAATGCAAATAAAATGTGCCTCCTCAGGCAATAGTCTACAAAGTGATGGAACCAAGGAATCACCAGACAGGTGTGGTATCTTGTTCACTTATGAGCTGGCAAAAATGACTCATTCTAAAAAGGTCCCAGCAAGAACTGGAATAAACACTCAGCAGCACTCTCTCCTGAGTGATGGGACATTTTGGAGCATTCCCTGTGAGTCCAGCTTTATGAATAATGGTGCCTCTCGTGCCCATGGCAACTCTGAGAACAGTGCTATTATCCCTGGCTTACACATGAAGAAGCTGAAGCACCAAAAGGTGAGGAAATTTCTGAAGAATAATAAGCAACAGATGTATTAGACCCTACATTGTTTTTGTTTCCCAGTACTGGGGCTTGAACTCTGGTTCTGGGCATTGTCTCTGAGCTCCTTTTGCTCAAGACTAGCATTCTATCACTTCCGGTTTTTTCTGTTATTAATTAGATATATGAGTCTCACAGACTCCCTGTCTGTGCTGGCTGCAAGCCACGATCATCAGATCTCAGCCTCCTGAGTAGCTAGGATTACATGTGTGAGCCACCAGCACTCAGCCACCCTACATTGTTTTTACTAAATGTACTATTTCTCTAAAGTCTATAAACCTGGGCCTGGCATTTCCGTTGTGCACAGAGAATGAATAAAGCCCTCCCAAACTTTCATCCATCCTGACCTCTTCCACCACCTTGTTTACCTCAACACTCTACCTTCCAACCTCTGGAATACCACGCCTGGCCCTTCTTCCAAAGGTTTGCTTACCTGCCATGCCTAACTGCATTCATTACCTGAGCTCATTCTGCAGAATACAAAACCTGCAGAGTCCTAAACTCTAGAGGCCAAATTCTGCATTCAACATTAGCAGAATTTTCTTTTCTTCAACCAAGTCCCATATAATTGGCAATATTTATTTTTTTTCTTTCAACATGTTTCTCTAGCCTTAGTAACCAGTGGGGTCAAGACAACAATTTTCCAGCAAGTAGCCTCCTTCCAATTTGTCCATCTGTGGATTATTTATCATGCAGATCCTTTGATAGCCCTGTTGTCTGGATTCCCAGAGTCCCAACAGCCCATCCCCTTTTCTCTAATTCCCTGCATGCCTGAAGTGCACCAAGGTTAGACTAGACCAGAACAATTGGGACAATGTCTTTTTGTATTCTTTCCAAAAGAGGAGGTGTTTTTAATGACCAAGAGTTTACACTGTGGCATGTTTGTCCCTTCCCCATGATCTCACAGGCCAAACTTGAATTAACACAGTAGAAGCACACAGAGCTCCTGTGGTAGAGCTAGAATGGTGTGTGTATGTGTGTGTGTGTGTGTGTGTGTGTGTGTGTAATAGAGCTTGAACTCTGAGCTTAGAAACTGTCCCTGAGCTCCTGTGCTCAAGACTAGTGCTCTACCAGTTTTTGTCCCTTCCCCATGATCTCACAGGCCAAACTTGAATTAACACAGTAGAAGCACACAGAGCTCCTGTGGTAGAGCTAGAATGGTGTGTGTATGTGTGTGTGTGTGTGTGTGTGTGGAGCTTGAACTCTGAGCTTAGAAACTGTCCCTGAGCTCCTGTGCTCAAGACTAGTGCTCCACCACTTTAGCCATAGCTCCACTTATGGAATTTTTGGTGGTTAATTGGGAATAAGAGTCTCATGGACTTTCCTGCCTGACCTGGCTTCTAACCATGATCCTCAAATCTCAGCCTCCTGAGTAGCTAGGATTACAGGCATGAGCCGCCACCACTGGCGCTGGGCTTCTTTCCCTCTTTTGATGACAGGCAGGGATAGCCTTTCTTTACTCTTCATCATTGTAATTCAGTTTGATCTGTAAGGGAGTTTAAAAAAAAATCAGAGCAAGCCACCAAACAGCCTACAAAACAACTCAGCCAGACAGTTTCTCCAGCAAACCCGTGTCTTATATCTTCTATGACAAAAAGATTTATAGCAGTTTTTTATTAAAAAAGAGAGAGCTGCGGATAATCAGATCTGAGACGCAGAAATGGGAGCATGGGGGTGTTGTGCAGGTAAGTTATTTTAAAATATACGTTAGGTGTCTGATGGATTTTTCCACTCCCTTCTGGAGGGAGCCAGCCTATACCCCTCCTTCTATGCCTGGCCTAAAGTGATTGAATTGATGTGTGAAGGGAACAGACAGGGACTTTGGCCAAGGAAGGCAGGAGCTTCTTTTCTGTCTAGTAAATCTCAGGCCTATGTTTCAAGCTCCCTTCCCTTCCCATCCCCCCTCCCCCACTACTGCCCTCTTCTTCAGCAGGTGGCGAGGAGGAGGCCCCTCCTACCTATGAGAGGGAAGGACACAACCACGAGCACTTAAGGCCACTTCAGTCTTAGAGTCCCCTCAATGTAAGCTCTTAACCTCATTTTGTAAATAATGATTATGCACAGAGAGGCTCCTCCTACATTTTAGAACAAAGAAATGGACCTCCCTTGCCTCCTCGAGGCAAGGCGTGTATACTACCATTTCTCTGAGCCTTCTCTCTCCCCTGGGCCCCAGAGTAGAGCCCTCTTCCTGGTATAAGGTAAACATGGGAACTGGTGTGTACACCACAGGGGAAGGACTAGAGCTTGCCCGAGAAATGGGCAAAGTAGGTTGATTGGGTATGTGGCCTTGAGGTTGGGCAGGTCTCTGGCACAGGAATCTGAACTGGCTGGGGAAGAGAAAGTATCATGAGCTCTGGGAACCTTCCCCCTGCTCCCCAACACACACAGGGAGACCTAGTTCTGTGGTAACTACAGATAAGACTGTCAAATGACTAAATGTTCAAAAGGGAAAATGACAAATGACCAAGTGCCCCAAAAACATCCTGTGCAAAGTAGCTGGAAGAACCAAACATATGAAGGACACTGGGAAGGTATAAGGCTAGCCAGCTCAGAGCAGTGAGGGGCAGGGGGTTGAGAGCTAGAGCATGGAGAGCACTTACAAAGAAGGTTTGTTTGACAAGACAAATAGAAAAGACAATTTAGAGGTCAGGGCTTAATGAGAAACAATGCAGGACAGGAAGATGCAAGGTAGGAGGTGTAGACAATTCTGATATTCAAAAGAAAGTGACAGGGTGGAAAGTACAATTCTATGAGGGTAGAAGGACAGAGTCCCTAGGTTTGCAGGGGCTTTCCAGGTGCTTGGATGGTATGAAGACAGACACACCTGCTAGCTTTGGCCAGATATGTAAACTTTGGAGGCACGGTTCAGGTGGTAGAACACCAGTCCATGAGTGAAAGCAAGTGTTCAAATCCCAGTCTTCACATACTCCCCCTAAACACACACACACACACACACACACACACACACACACACACACATGCAGAACCAGCATATGTAGGGTAAGAGGGCTGGGGTATAGGTATAGTCCAGGTGTGAGAGATTCCTGAACAACTAGGTATACATATTCGCCATCAGGAATTCCAGAACTGATTCCTGCCTTCCAAGTGCCCTTCCTCATCTCCCTTCCCCATGTTCAGTCCCACCTATGTCAGCAAGTTAATAATCTGAAGACAAACACATAAAATTCCAGACCTGGCCCACTACTAAGAGTCAGAGACCCTCTGCCTCTCCTTATACTAACCAGCCCGCCATTAAGAGGAATAGCACTGAGCTGCTTTGTGTGGTATGGGGGGGGGGGCATTTGCCATGACCTGTCTAGACTGTAGCTGTCATGTCTTTGATACATACTTGGTAACACCTGCTCATGGGGCTGTGTAAGGAATGCGCAAGATAAACATGGAAATGAGTGAAAGACTGGCTAGGCCCTGGATGGGGATCCATGAATAGTGGTCAAAGATCTCACTCCACATTTAAGATACCACTCCAGGTGCCTGGAGAGGAGTCAGCCTCTTGGACCTCTAAGGAGAATAAGAACTGGGGCTGAAACTTAGAGGATCTTTGTGGCAAAGATCATCTCAGATGCCTTCAGAGGTGAGGGTCTATCTCTTTAAAGTACCCAGGATACTAAAGGTTCATGTGATCTGTCCTATTGCATTGTCCATCTCCATCTTTGTCTCTGTCTCTCCATCTCTCAGTCTCTCTGTGTCTCTGTTTGTATCTCTCTGTCTCTGTCTCTCTCTGTCTCTCTGTCTCTCTCTCTCTCTCTCTCCCCCCCCCCACACACACACATAACCCATCACACATTTCATGTGCAGTTTTGGAAACAGTGTCATTCATGCTCTGCCAGCGCCACCCTTCTGTCAAGTGAGAACACACATCTGCACTATCACACTTGGGCACAAACCCCTGGCCTTTGTCCCACCTACATCTAGAAACCTGCACATACACACAACCAGGCATAGGTGACCATCATCCACTCCCATCCCCCCCATACACACACACCTGCACCCAGGTTCCCTCCTCTTGTCCAATGGCTGCCTAATTCAACCCTTGCTACCCGGTTCTTCCACTCCAGCAACCTATCTCCAGCCCTTCCTATGGGCCTTCTGAACTAAGGGAGGGGTGCTCAGAGCAGCAGGAGAGGGGGTGGCCTCGCCTTCAGAGAGGGTGACTCCTGGTGTTATTTTTAAACATTCCCCTCATTTGCTAAATGAGGCTTTTGCTCAGGCTTCCTTTGAAGCGGCTGCTCCTCTCTCAGTGGGGGGCAGGGAGGCAGTGGCCTGGCAGATGCTTAAGAAATTATGGGTGAAACTTGCTGACTCAGGCCCCAATTATTTGTTGTCCCGGGACTGTATTTAGTCCAATAAGTGTTGCTGGCTGGCTCACCCCTCCCACTTCCCTCCTCCTCTTTCTTGTCTTCCTGCCTCTTCCCTCTGCCTCTCTCATCTTACTCTGGCAGCCTCAACCCTAGCATCACTGTCTTCTTCCTCCTCTGCTTCCTGAGTACCACTCCTTCTTCCTGGCCTGGAGCTGCCCAGCCCTCACAGGAAGAGATACCTTCCCCCTGAAAGAACCAAAAGACTTGTAGGACCCTCTGAGTACCAAGACCAGACAAATATACAGTGGAGAGGTCCAAGTCCTGCCTGATCTTTCCACAGAGGAGAGATCTTGATCTAGGCCTTAGAGAGTCTTGAACTTGGTCAGTCAAAGGAGAGCAAGTCTGCCAGCAGCTTTGACCAGCCCTAAAGGCATAATAGGCCATGCATGAGGTATTGGGGAATTCAGCTAGAATTTTAAAGGTTCCCTGTATCTGGAACTTTTATTTACTCCACTTATTTATTATCTTTCTTCGGTACCACTTCCACATCCAGACACTGGCTCTCTGCCAAAATAAAGAATGACAAAGAGCTTCTACTCCACCCTACCCTACACCCACTCCCCATCTGCTTCCTTTGAGCTGGCTTAAGGATTGGGAAGGAGGTGGGGGGGTCCCACTAAAAATACAGGACAAGATGGTGGGGGTCCTATAATAGTCCTATAGACAAAAAGGGCCAGAGAAGAGGTGGCTCCTTGGGGACCTCTCTGCTCCCAACACCCTTCAATGAGAGGAGTGAATGGAGGTGATGGCACACACACCAGACAAGCACAGTAGAAGGAGCATTTAGAAGCAGAATCCTTGGGGCACAAATGCCTCTTCTCCCATGTGGGCAACCTTAAAGACGGATGATAATTAAACTTGAATGCAAATTAAAATGGTTCAATTCAAACACTTAGGGACTCACCTCAGCCTCCTCCTTACTCATTCCCACCTGATCATTTGTTCAACAGCCTCAGCAAGAGGAAGAGTAAGTCCCCCACAGGTGGCCCCAGGAAATTTAAAAAGGAAGGAAGCCCAGAGACAAGGTAGCCTAGTGGAGGAAACACAGGCTCAGAGAGGTGCAGTGATTTGAAACTGGACCACCAGCAAACATGCAGAATTAGATTTTAAGGCCAGACAGCCCCTAAAGCATTAAGCTATGGCCAGATGATGCTCCTGAACAAGCAGGAAGACCTACGGTTTGGTTCAGACTCTTTACAGGCCACTCTAGGCTCCAGATCAAGCCACATCAGTGATGGAAATGCAAAGCCACCATCTCCTTATTGGGCTTTATGACACATCCCAGGAAGGTGAGGAGTGAGATTTATGTGAGTGTGGATGGGTGAAAAATGAAGCTAGATGGTTTCTCTTTCTCTCTATTCAAGTACAAGGTGGAAAGCTCTGGGCAGTGTCAGGTGCCTGGGACCTTCCGCATGCATTCATGTTCCATTGGTGATGGCACACTGCCTGAGCTGAGCTCTGAAGCTCACTGGCCAAGAAATCTTGGACAAGTTTGTGAATGTTCCCAGCCCCTTGCTTGCACTGTCTATGAAACTGGCTCCTAAGGCTGGTCTGAAAATCAAGCAAATATACCAACAATCCTGGATCCTTCCGCAGTCAACAGTCAATGTTAATACATAAGACAATCTGATCACACTGTGAAAGGCTTTTTCCTGTGACTTTCCCCCACAAGGGCATAGCTTTCTTCTTCTGCCATCATACTGTTGTGCTTAACAGGAGCCTGGGGAAGGCTCTTCACATAGTAGGAACTTGCTGAGCACCTAAACACATCCAACCAATCAAAGTTTTCACCAATAGGTCCTGTAGTTACAGTTAGAGGCTGAGTAAGAGAAAAGAAGTACAAGAAATATCATCATTTCCATTCCTTTGTCTTCTTGGGAAAAAAGTCATCTGTAACCAGCCAATCTTCCAGCAGAAGCTCACAAATCCCAGGCAGCCCAGTGGTGAGTCTAGGCACTGTCCAGACTGCACAGGCTCTGGAACCAGTGGAACCTAGAGGAGGCAGCCAGAAAAGAGTTCCCAGCACCTATACCAAAAGCCAGCCCCTGGGGCCCCTGTCATGCCCAGTCCTGAATCAGAAAGGCCCAGGACCTGCTGGGATCAAGCTGTTCCAATGGTGGAACACAAATCAGCCGCCCTCCACCCTGCCATTTGCCAGAACCAAATTCATGAGCCTCTGATAAATAATTCAGGCTCCTCCATCTGTGGAAAAGTTGGATTTGGCCTAATTTCTCTCATAAACAAAGAACATCATCTGCTCAGAACAGTAAAGCAGATACTAGTCAAATTTTTCAAAAATAAATAAATAAATATTCCAGTGAACGTCATCCATTCCAGGCCTAGATCCTGTAATCTAGGTTGCCTTTATAGATCCAGTGAGCTAGGTGGGTTACAAATAGAAAATCTGGTTTGGGAAATTGGAGCCAGGCATTTGATCTAATGAAGAAGGAGCTGTGTGTTTCAAGTGCTTCAGTAAATGGTTTGAAAACTGATAGATAAACCTAACTACAAATGATGCTTCTCCATTTACGGAAATCAGTTGGCTGATTTGTTTCTTTGTAGCATTTCCCAGGAAAACATCAAAGCAGCAACCACATTTCTTTGGAAATATTCTTGAGTCTAGGTGCTATCAGTCAGACTTTTTGAGAAAGAGAAGTAATAGATAGATAGATAGCTTTCAAGGAATTAGCTTATGTGACTGTGGGTGACAAGCCTGTCTGAACTCTGTAAGGCAGGCAAGTTGGAAAATCTCACACACAAGTTAATGCGATAGTGTTGACACAGAATTTCTTCTTCAGAGAAGCCTCAGTTTTGTTTTTAAAGACTTTCAGCGGATTCAATAACACCTACACTCACAAGTGAGTATAATTTTCTTAGACAAGTAATTGTAGATATTGATTATGCATGTTATATCTTTTAAGTTCCAGCAGAGCACCACCCAGATCCAGCTTTGAGTGAATAATTTGAATACCACAGTCTTGCTAACACAAAACATCTCACCAGTTTGCTTCTGGTGTTTGCTTCTCCCTTGGCATCTCCTTTCCCAGTTGGCCTAAGTCAGGGAGGCTCAGCTGCGTGGTCGAGAAGCAAAGCATTAGGGAACATCTGAGCCAGAGCAGATCCTGCAGAAGATGTGCTTTGGGACACAGAAGACAAAAGAGGTGAACTGGTTTGCTTAAAACCATGTGTCTTCTTAGGTGGACAGGAGTCTTCCTTAGTCTGGACCATAGTATTCTCACCTGGAGGTAGACTAACCATTCTGCCTGTTTGACTACTTGCCTCTATCCAGGTCCTGAACAGGGACCTGTGCCACTTATACGTGGCTTTGTTTCAAACTTACCTTGAGTTAGAAGATAAGTAACTGTTGGGTCTGTCTCCGACACCTTGGGTTTCTATTATTTGGGATGTTCTAGAACGATTATTGCCCATCCCCTGGCCCTGTTGGTGATCAGCAAGTATTAAGTATTTCTGAATGAAAAACAATGGTCAGTATCTCCTCTGAGTTATTTATTTAGCTTAGGGGTCCAGTCATCTGGAACAGTGTAGGTAAATTCTCTCTGCCACCTGAGGGTTCGTAGCCACCCCTCGTTTGCAGTAAAGAGCACCTCTTGACAGGAAAATATCTGATCAGTTTTGGACCCTGAGCATTGAAGAGAAAGGTTTCTTGGCATAGCCTGCAGCCCATACCTGCTCCTCCATGCCCAGCCCAGAGATGGAGAGATGAGATGCATGCTCTGGTCCCTGACTGAAGCCACATAATCCCCAAGCGGGGATACTGCAGACATACAAGGCTCCCCAGCTCTCTGGGGTCCTGTCAAGGTGCCCCATAATATATGCAGCCACAATGCAACAACCCACCCTCCTGGGACAAAATTCTTACCATCCTTCTGGCTCTCTTCTGCCCACATTTCCCAGCCTTGCCTCCCCTCTGATCTCCAAACTCCAGAACTTTAGAGGAGGAAGTAGTTTGGCCTGGACCGTTACTAAAACGGATTGAGAGACAGACCTCACAGGCCATAAAAGTTCTCTCAGCTGTGGGACAGCAGCTCCAGGGCCTCACCCTGAACACCTGTCCTCTATGAAGCATCTGCCCTTCACACTTTGGATGGGCCCAAGGTCCCTTTACAGCCCCTTTGTTGACACTACTGGCTTAGCCCAGTGGTGGGATAGGGGTGGAGACAGCTAGATCAGCAGAACAGAGGGCTGGGAAGAGTCCATTAGTTAGAGCAGAGCTGACCTTGTGTCAGAACAAAGCACATCCTGAGAGCCTTCTGGGGTCTGAGCACAGGATTCCTGGCAGGTTTAGGACTTCAAGAGACAAACCCCTGCTAAGACTGACCTTCTTCTCTGATTCAAAATAAATAAATACATGCCAGTGCCATTGTCTCCTAGCATCCTTGTGTGGTCCTCTATTTACAAACAAGAGTTTCACGAACCAGGAGACTGTCACTGCTCAGGTGGTGTTGACTCACCCTGGGCCTAGTTTGGACTTCATGCTTATGTAGAGGAAGCAGCAAGTCTGCCCAGCCTCCCTCAGCTCCCAAGGACACTCAGAAACCCTCAGTTTCTGGATGGCAATGTTTCTTTGCAGTCTGCATGTAAGAAAACCAAAAGCTCGAGAGGGTGGGTGGCCCTCCCAGGACTGCCTAGATGGTCTTGCCCCTGCCAGCAGCAGTTTAAGGTAGAAATTCCTGGCAGGGACCAAGGGTCTATTCAACCCAACACCAGGCATGACACAGGGCCCTGCATATCTGCCCTCACCAGTGAAGGGACAAAGGGAATGCATGTGCCAGCAATATAGGGAGTTCAGAAAGCTAAGAGCAGAACCAATAAGAAGCACAGAAGAGCTGCAGGGTGTCCTCAGAGAGCAGAGTGGCAGGCCTTGTAGTGTTTGGGAGAGGTGAGGTTTGTGTAAGCTGAGCCATGGGACATTGAGGAGGCATGTGAGCTGAGCTGCGGTCTTCAGGACCCCCATGCTTACCAGTGGGCCTTAGGAAACCCAGTGATCAGCTGCCAGAATAGGCAGGCACACCAATGGCACAGCCAGAATGAAGACATTCAAACTCAAGGCTGTGCCTTCAGAGACGGAATCCTGGCTCTCGCTACTTTAATTAAGAAAAACAAAAGACACAAGCAGGGCGCGTTTGCCTGGGAGATGCTTGGGGAAGAGAAATGGATGGGTTCTTGGCTTCCTCCAGGAGGCTGTCTACAAAGGAACACACTTGGTGGTTTGGCTGAGCAGGCGGTTAGATTAAGGTCAAGGATTCACCACTCCACAAAACTGACCCAACCAACCACCAACTCAAAGTGACCTTGGCCAATTCAAAGTGATCTTAGCCTTGTCCAGTCATGCTGGCTCTTACAAGGGCATTGATAAGGCAGCCATATCTATCCACCTAGCACTTAGTGAACACCTACTGTGTACTGAGTTTAGTGTGAAGAACAGAGCAGTGAGCCATGTAGTTCCTTGTCCTCTCTAATGCTCATGCCACCAATGTCTATCCATGACTCACCCTGCTCTTTTAGTTGTTTATGTTTGTCTGTTTTTAATCCTTTCCAAAGCCTATTCCTAGCCACCATCTTGAGGCATGTTCTCAATAGCCAAAAATTTACAGATGGAGAAAGGGCAGCACAGCTAGGACATGAAGTTGGATCTTCTGTCTTGTGACAACATATTCTTCAAGCCTGGTGGCACATGCTGTACTGACATGGGCTGGCAGGTGGTACCACCAGGCTGCACATGGTGATCTGAGGCCAGGTGTCAGGGTGCTGTGCAGATGTGGCAGGCAGCTGGAGAGAGGAACAGAGGAGCTTCTAACCTTACACCCCACAAGGTGACACAAATCTCCGCTGGGGGAAAATATAAGAAGGCAGAAGCAATGTCATCTTCTACTTGTGGGTGGAGAGAAAGAACTCACTCACACAGACAAGACAGGATCTAGCTGGAGATGCATTTGCCCAGAGAGACAAGACCAGGGAAAGAGATTTTAGTTTTGTTTTAGGGTTTTTTATTTTTTAATTATTAAGATCCTTGAAGGGAGCAGCTCAATGGAAGGGCAAGGTGTGAGCCATTGAAGAGACAGGTAAGATCGGCTGGATCAGGTAAGGGGACAGGGGACCAGAGCACCTGGACCCTAGGCTGTAGAGTGCACACTTGGGGAACTTGGAAGGCAGAGTGACCAATGCCTCCTTTACCCTCAAGTCACTGTACTGGGGCATTAGACCTGTGTCTGATACTAATGTATGTATTTGCAATCCTCATGTCCTGTCCAACCAAGAAGTCAACTGGGGTGTCCTTTAGTACCTCCATTAGTTAAAGGACTTGTCCCCCCAAGTGCCTACTGTGAGGTGACAGATGACAATTAGACATCATGACATGGGGCCCTTCTTTGGGGACTTGATACTTAACAAGAGGCACCCAGAGAAGAGCTGCTATTTTCAAGACTAGACGATTGCTAATGGTGGACACCAGGACACTGTTACTGAGTGACTCTGCCTATCTCCAGCACGACAGCCAGGATGCACCCAGAGTGAGTGCAGCACGGTTGTAAAAAGGGGTTCACCAGCATCAGTTCCAAAGTTTGAGAGCCCAGAGGGAGCCCAAGCCAAGAATACGTAATCCCTCCCTAACTAAAGGAGCGCAGGAGGGAGTATGGAGGCTTAAGAAGCACATGCAAAATGACTCCACCCTGGGCCTTAGGTTTTGGGTATCATGGAGAGGCACAGACAGAACTTCTAGAGCAAATGGGCAAGGACTGGAGAAGCCAGGGTTGCAGATTCACCTGGGAACAGGAGTGGGGACTTGGGAGAAGCCACCGGACAAGCCTGCCTGCCAGAGAGGGGGTAATGCTTCACAGTGCCCACACAGCCCAGCCTAGGAGGTGTCTGAAGCCCACCGCACAGCAGGGGCTGCCATGGCCAGGGGACCATCAGACTGAACACCTGCTGGGAGTGGCAGCCCTGCCCAGCCTCTGGCTTCTCTGCCCTTCCTCACATCTGTCTGATATTGGGGCTGCCTGCCATGGGAGGGCCTGGCATGGGGTTATTAAGACATCTGTGTCTCTAATGAAAAGTTACCCGGTGCCGGGCAGGGGAGAGACACAAATCATTATGAATCGATTTAGCTCTGGCCAGCCATCTGCCTGGGCTTCACGTGGGGGGTTGGGGGAGCCGCCCGCTGCCCGCCTCGCTGCAGGGAGTGGCCTGGACGCTCTCACCTCCCAGCCTCGCCCTTGGAGGGGAGGGTGTGGGGGACGGGAGGGCAGGAAACGTCTGGCCAAGAGGGACCGGGCTGCCTACCAGGTGGGGTCTCTGGGACCCCGGGATGGATGCCTGCAAGGTATGTCCAGGTCTCGCGTCAGGGCGGCGGCTGCAAAATGCAGCCCAAGATGACCCAATCCCAGTTTCCCACCCATCCACCCGCCCCCCACCCCTCCCCGAGTCAGTTCCAGACCTGTCGCCCGGCCCTGCGCTCGGCCCGCGCGCACCGCCCAAGCCCCCTGTGCGTGTCGGGTCCACTGGGGGCAACAGCGCAGCCCAGGGCCGTGGTCACGGCTCGGTTGCTATGGAGGCCGCCCCATTCCCCCGCCCCCGCCGGGCGGTCCAGGAGCATCTGCCGCGGGCCCCTCCCCTGGGCCCCAGCCTGGAGCTGCCTGGAGGAACGCGCCAGTTGTCGCGTGCGCCCTGCGGCCCCCGACAAGCTGGCAATTTGTTGTTGTTTGTCGAGTGCTTTTGTCATGCAAATCCCAGAGCCGGCCACTGGAGCTCAGCTCTGCTTTGGAGAAGTGGGGTGGTGTGTGTGTGTGTGTGTGTGTGTGTGTGTGTGTGTGTGTGTGTGTGTGTGTGTGTGTGTGTGTGTGTGTGCTTTCCTTGTGATTTTTCTCCCCTGGCTTTTGTAGTTGCAATCCTTGGTGTTGCTTTAAAAAAGAGAGAGAGAGAGATTTTTGTTTTCAAGCTACATAAAGGAATATGTCTTTTTCAATTTTAAATAGTTTTTAGTGGACCACTCCCATACAAGCTCTATATTCACGGTGATGAAGGAAGGGGCCTGGCCTGGTTAGGAGGAGAAGGAATCTTGCAGCATCTTTGGCTAATCCCCTGTGGCCCTTTAGGCTGCTGGTAAAGCCCACTAAGTCATGTGTTTCTCAGCAGGCTTAGTACAGCTGTGGCTGCTGTGGCCACCAGAAACTGCCTCAGAAGGCTGAGTCCTCTGGAGACCACAGCCAACCCCTCCACAAGTCCCTGTATAGCCCCTCTTATGGCCTAAGTTCATTGCTCACTGATCATTCCAAGAAAGGTAGGGGAAGAGCTGATTCTCCAAATTCTTGTCAATCTCAAAAATTTCTCACAAGTAAACTGTCCCTTCTATGGAACCTTTCTCCAGTGTCAAACACCACCTGCAGCTGTGACATCAGACCTGGGTTCAGAACTCATGGTGCACATGGCTGCCCCTGTGGGACATGGGAGAAGAGTCATATGGCAGAGCCATGCCAGGGCCAATTCCTTCAACATAAGCATGAGTGTTGCTTCCTGAAGATGGGCAGATTTGTCCAGGAAAGTGTTTCCCATGTGTCTTACATGTTTAAAGACAAGTTTGAGGTCCCAGCCCTCAGCTCCCTCAGGAAATGAGCATGAACTAAAGTGCAGAGGGCTGCTAGTCCAGCCCTGCTCCTGATGCTTAGTTTCTCTGATCTCTCCAAGGTGGCTCATTCATTGACCTCTTCTCCCTTGTCCCTTATCTCTGGCCACTCAAGCCAGCCTTCTAAGACTAGATAATGACTGTGGTGGGCAGTCTTCCACATTTGGGACTGTTGTGACAGCTGGCAAAGTTACAAGGGTGGGGATGCTGGGGAGGACAGTCTCCTGTTCCTGCAGCAGATGCCCTTCTGCTCCATTCTATTAGGATTGATCAGGCTGGGTTAGGAGTCAGTCAGGCCTGTACCAGGCTCCTAGAGTTTTCACAATGACTAATGACAGCGCTGCACCATCAGCCGCATCTCAGCAGCCCCAGTATCCACCAGCTCCCTTCCACCATGGCATTGGTTCTGTTCAGTCACTCAACTATTCACACATTCATCCATCTGATATTTATTGAATACCTCTAGATATTTCACCCCTGCTGGATTCTGATTATCATTGTCAAAGCCCCTCCCCCTATCCAGCACACATAGGGGTACTCATACTCATCTTGATGAGTATTGCCCCATCCATGAGCCTTACCAGGTTCTGTGAGCCAGCATAGTGAAAAATGAGAGTTCCTTGGAACTGGGGGAGAAGACTTATAATGAAAAAGAATTCTAGGGGGGACTGACATTTGCCCAGAATTTAGAGGATTGCAGTTGCCAGTCTCTTCAGTCCTAAGGACTCTGGGATCTGATGGGTGTGTTGTGGAATGAAGAATCGGAAGCATCAAGTAGAGAAGCTAACTCATGGCTACTCTCCTTTGGCCCACTCCATAAGCTTATTCTTCAGGCTCTCAGGAAGCCCAGGCTGATGCTGGGAAAGGAAGGCACCTAGAGATGCCCTGGGGCCAAGAAATTAGGTCAGCAAATGTACAAACTGAATAATCCCCAGGCTACCAGGGAAGAAGCTGCTGGGTATGATAGGGTAGGCTCAGGCCCTGCACAGGAGAGAATCTGGGTCCCTACAACACTCCCTGGGGCCCACCCCAGAAGAATCTGTGATGCGTGAGTGAGCGTGCAGCACCCAGGCTGTCTCCTGACAGTGTTTGGGTATGAGGAACCATATGTGATTCTGTGCCCATGTGTCTATGAACAGGGTAGATTCACTGTGCATGGCTGGGTGTGTTAATTCAGATGTGGAAGTGCAGTGTCTTGCTGGTATACTGGAGCCTAAATGTGTAAATAAGTCTGACCTTGGGCATGTGAAGCATGTATGTGTGACGGTGTGGCTATAGCACAAAACAGAGTGATTGTTTCTGTGAAGTGTCCATCCTTGGGCATGTGTGGGGTGAGTTCTGCTTTCCTGTGCTCCTGGCTCCCCTGAGCAGAGGTCCAGCCACAGTGAGCTGAATTACAGCCCAACCCCCTTCTGAACACACTTTTAATCAATTCAGTGCTTTCTTGTCAAGAAGACAAGCTATTTGCTTCCTGAGGATCAGATGGTGATGGATGAAATATAGAGAATAATTAAATTAGCAGTGTAATGGTGGTGCAAGCCTCAATTAAAAAAATATTTCCATTGTCATAAAGTCTAGCCATAAATTTTAGAAGCCCTGCATTCTGGTGTCCTGCACTACTCAGCAGCTCTGTGGATGTGGGTTCTGACCAGGTCTGGGGGGGGGCTCAGAGCAGTGTTGGGCTGCTAAACAGAAACCCTGGTGTCAGTCATTTAAAACCACCCTTTCCTGGCACCTGCCACACCCAGATCTCAGTTCTGTCCTTATCTAAGTGGGACCACATCAGCCTGAGAGCTCTGTCTGGCACCAGCCTCACCTATCAGGTATGGACCCACTCTCAGCTTTGTTGATCTCTCTTTCCTGATGGTTTCTTTTTACTTTAAAGTAGCCATCAAGAACCTGAGCTGGAGGACCACTTGTTCCACAGCACAGAATTCTAGTCTGCTCTGCAGATGCTATGGGGTGAGGCAGTGGGGGAGGGTCATGGACAGGGGGAGGAAGAGGGAAGAAAATCTCTGAGAGCTTCAAGATATCTACCAAGCAAAAGCAACAGAAGTACCCAGGAAATCCCTGAAGACTGACTGGCTGACAGAATGGTACAGGGTCACACAAAGGAGTTCGGGGGAAACCACCTAACCAAGAGAGTCCAAACACAGTGACAAGTGTAGAGGGGCTTCTAGCAGAAGGTGACAGGGTGGGGTGGGACTAGGAGGCTGTGTTCAGAGGGTCCCTCAGTGTGCTCTGTGGAGGCACTGGGAAGGCCCCCGACTCTGGTGCACCTCCCTCCCTCTAGCATTTATTGGAATAACTGCTCATTGTATGGCCCATTATGCTAATGAAGTGCAGCAACGGACCTAAAAGGGTTTTGCTGCTGTCTCAAGCTCATTAGTAACTGAGAAGGGCCCCATTTAAGAGGAAAGGTGGGGGAAGATTTTGCCTGGGTTATGTCTGAGCTCAGCCACTACTGATGCTGCTGGGGGGAAGGGAAAAGGAAGACAGAAAAGAAAGGAAGAAGGGAAGTAGAGGAAGGACAATGAACAGAAGGAAGAGCAGAAGAAGGAGCAGTAAAGCGAGGAGGAAGGGAAGGTGGAGAAGGGTCACAATAGCAGGCAGAGACCAGCAGGTAGGCAGTTTGGGAAAAGGGGGACATTATTTTTTAGTTTTCACCCCATCTCTTTATGTGTAGCTTCTGTACCTTTGGGATCAAGCCTGATCATTGTACTATGTTGGCCCTGGCTACTCAACTTTCTTTCTCCCTTCGGAGAATCCCCCTGTCATACTTCACATGGCCCCATTCCTTCCCTTCCTTTTAGTAAAACTCACTCCAAAGAGAAAACTCACCCAGCTCCCTGTATGCCATGGTTCCCATGAGGTATTGCATTAAAGCAGGGATAGTGGCAATGATGCAATAGAGAGTGACAGAGTCTCATCAGCTGGTGGGGAGGAAGAAGAGTCTAGATGGAGAAAGTTGGCCTCTCCCAGAGCCTGAAGCCAGCTCCAGCCTAGGCCTTGATTCTGCTCAGCTCTGATTAGACATGGCTAATACCCATGGCTCCTTTTCCAGGCCTTGGCTATGTAGAATTGGGACATCAGGAGCCAGCACCAAGATCTATTGGGATTAGAGCTGGAAGGAGCAAAGGGTTGGTTTGGCAAGTAAAATGTTTTGATGATCTGCTCAGGATATTGCAAAATAGAATCCAGCCTGGGGAGAAAAAGAAGCTGAAGTCTCCTTAGGGCTCCACCACCAGCCTCTCAAGACCAGAAAAGACCCAGACCAGGATCCTCAGATTCAATGTCTCTAGTTTTGCCCAGAGGGATCAGAAAGGAGCTATTGAATCTAGAACTCAGGGTAGAGGCTGGCAAGTTGGGACCTGGCCTACTCAGGTTTGGTTTCAGTGGAACAGGGGAGGTCGGAGATTCCAATAAACTTCCTGAAGGAACTTGGGGATGAAGAAAACAGGCAGTTGAATGTGATATCCAGGTACCCAGACTTCATCTCACTAACACAAAGACTACTAGAGCCTAGAGACAGGATCTGATGGTTTCCTCTCATCCTGTAATGGAGACAGCAAAGCCTGGCCCAGAGGCCTGGGCTCAGCTTGACATTGGATCTCAGTCCACACCCAGGCTCTGGGCTGCTGTAGCTGCCAACAAAAGAAAATGAATAGGAAACAGGGAAAGATGGCAACCTGAAGGTTTCTGCCGAGTCTTGGGCACATGATAGCAACCAGTGCACAGAGGCATAGATCGCAGTGGGGTCATAGCCATAGTGGGGTTATCTCTATCCTTGAGCTGTTTGAACCTGTACCTTAAACAAAATCAAAGTAATACCCACACATGGCCAACTGAGTTAAGCCAGGGGTGGGGAGCCTTAAAAGTCATAGGCTCAGCCCTGGGGAAAACCACTTTTCTAATGCCAGAACTTCAAATGAGAGCCAAGAAAGCCCCAGCATCAGATGAGAAGCCCCATCTACCATTGTGTTTCTTGCTGGTGGCTGCTTCTTTAGGTAACTGAGGGTATAAACTTATCCTATAGAAGGTAATAAAGCTGTTTTAGTGCAAAGAGAATTCACAGAACCCCAGCTCTACACACACCCTGCAGTGTGAGAACAAAGTAAGGAGGTGAGCGTGTAGTCAAGGGTTTCTTCTTTGAAACCCTAGAGGGAAAACTATTTAGGAAATGAGAAACTATTTAGAACCATAACAGTTAAAGATTATTGAGAAAGGGACTGAATTGTACCTAGGTGTTTTTTTTTTCTTTATGGGCTTGTTTTATCAGACTTTCCAATCTCTTGTTTAATGACACCCTGTTCAAGTTAATTTAATTCAATCAAAAGTTCTATTTTGACTTTTTCTAAAGATAATTAGTGGGAATGTATGAGCGCCTTCTCTCCATTAATGGTGTCGTCATCTACACTATCTTCAAATCAGGATGGCTCAGGCTTTTCTGCCCAGTGCCACTTCATTCAGACCTCATCCAACCACAGCATGGCACTTTCCTAGGACCTGCCTCTACCTAGCATGCTCTTCTTCTAGGACTTATTCCTCCATCCTGGCCGACTCGGTTCCTTTGATATTTTGGCTTCTGAACTCAGTCTGTGGAGGGCTTCTCCCTTTATATGGACACACATACTTCTAACAAGCTTAATTTCTCCTTACTTACCTCTCCCTGACCACTTCTGTCAAGGCTTATCCCTTTTTTGAGCTCATTATGCCTTTCGCTTAGTTTCGCCAACACTTGTTTTCAACACATGTCACATGTATGGTCATCCTCTTTGTACATCTGTCAGTCCCTCCTGAGCAGATGTTCTTTGTACAGGATACAAGGGGAGAGGAATATGTGCCTGGAACGCAAGAGCAGGTAAACCAAACAGTTCAAAAGAAAGAAAGATAAATACATTAAGTTGTGGTTTCAGGCGCTCACACAACATGGATGCCTGACACATCCACATATTCAGGATTGCAAGATTAGTTTATTTTGAGTAAACACATACCTAAACTTTTGAAGTAGCAATAGCTACCGCACTCTTTTTATTTTTTTATTTATTTGGTTGGTGTGGTGCTTGAACTCTGGGCCTGGGTACTATCCCTCAACTCTTCAGCTCAAGGCTAGCACTCTACCAATTGAGCCACAACACCACCTCCAATTACACTTGAACCCTGAGAGTATAGTATCTGGACTGGCCACTTCACAGGCATTTATGACATTTAGATAGATTATCTGACGAAAATACATTGGAAAAATATATCAGTATGTATTGAAAACAGGCTATAGGTCTGGACTCTACCAGGAACTAAGGTGAGAGTTCCTTGTGTATCTGGGAAGCAAAATTCATGGATGAAACAATCAAAAACAAACTGGGTGTGTGGCCCAACGTCACTGTCAACAGGATGTAAGGAGGGTTCCAGCAAGGGGGCAGCTTGGTGAATTCGTCTGATTAGAATAAAGCCAGTCAGCAGGGGGTACTGCAGATTGGGGAAGACACTGAAGTGGTTGACTCCTGGCCTGACTACTGATTTATCAGTTCCTCTATAGCAATCTACCCCGTAAGGTGGGGAAAGCCATTGCTGGCAGCAATTTTCCTTCTTTTGATGCCCCCATAGCTGCTGTCCTCACCAATGCCAAACCCATTGAGGTAGTAATGTCTTTCTTTCTTTTTTTCTTGCTGATAATAGGGCTTGAACTCAGAGCTGTGTACTTGCTGAGCTTGCTTACTCAGCTGGTGCTTTACCAGTTGAGTCACATCTCCACCTGATATTTTGCTGGTTAACAAAATGAATGGCTTGGCCCAGGCTTTTCTGCCTTGACTGGCTTCAAGCCATGATCCTCTAGATCTCAGCCTCCTGACTAGTTCAGATTATAAGTCTAAACCACCGGTGCCTGGCTCTAATCACATCTTCTTAACAAAAATTCAGTCACACATTGAACAATATGTGTTTACAGGGACAAAAGGAGAGGTTTAGAATAGAAGATGCATGGCTTCATACTCACTAGTGAGTTTAATGGTACATATGAACCCACTGAGGAGTATGGTTGGCTCTAGGATAAGCCGAGAGAAGGGCTACCCATGTCTCTAGATGTCCTGTGTGGAGAATAGGTACTGGCTCAAAGGAGCCAGTGGATCGGGAGGGGCTCCCTCCCCATTCCTTGCATTGTTTGCTGTGAAGGACACAAAGGGAGCTACTCTAGCCAAAGCACCTTACATTGTTCTGGGTGTATTTCTCCTATCATCTTTGCTTGTTTTCCTTTCAACCCCATGCCACGCGGCTTCTCCAGCATCCTTTCCCTTGCATGACTCCCAACTTGGCCCCAAGGACCTCCAGGTAATAGTGCAGGCCACAAGCCACCTTCTAGCACTTGCCGTGATACCAATTAAGCCTGTTATGCAAAGTGACTCACAGTTCCTTTACTACAGGGTCTGTGCCCCTTTGCCTGGATGGACCTCCGGCCCCCTGCAGAGTGCCCCTCCCCACCCAACCCCTTGTGCCTGCATCCTCTCTTCCCAGTCTCCATTCCCAGCCCCACAGCCTCTCTCTCCAGAGCTGAGGCCAGCCTGAAGACAGATATTAATGTGCAAATTAGCACAACCCGACTGGGTCCAGATTGCCACTTAGAATTTGCATATTAATAAATGTTTTTGTGACAGCATTTAGCAGCTCAGGAAGGACAGAGAGCCTCCCCTCCCCCCATCTCTATCAGCAAGATAACTAGACTGGGGAAGCCAAACTTGTCCCCCCCCCCACCAGCCAACCTGCACACTTCCTCCCATCAATCAATCTATCTCTCTGTCTGTCACTCCCACATTGAGCATCTCTGCCTAGTCTCACAGTGAGCCACAGAGGAGGTGGAACACATTCAACACCATGAGACCATGCAGAGTAATCAGTGCCAGGCATCTGGAAAGAAGTAGAGGAGCCAGCTGGACCCCTGGACAGAGAAGGCATAGTAAATTTAAGGGAAACTCATACTCCCATGATCCTGAGGGCCCGTTGCCTTTCCACACAGCAAGGAAAGGGACTCGGGAGATGATCGCCCTATACTAGGGTTTGAAATGAATCTCAGTCATAAATTATACCTCTATCACCCTTCTCTTGGTTTCCTATTGTAAAAATAGGGTTGGTACCTGATTCTCTGCTTCACAGTACCCTTGAATGAAAGAATGAATGAATCGTGCATAAGCGTGCATATGCATAAACTTCACAAAGAAAGGAGTGGCTTACAGATGCCACATGGTGTTAGACATGGGAGGAAAAATCCTGGGGCTGTATATTCCAGACTTCTATATTATACATGAACCATCTGGAAATTAAATAGTATGTATAATAGAGTTTTCAGCTGGCTGAGGATTACCTCCTTCAAGCATTAAAACTTTCAAACCTTCATTTTTAACTGTTAGGAGGGAACATCATTCGAAAATGCATTCCACTCTGTGTTCCTATTCAGAATGAAAACTCATGTGCCTGCAGACCCCAGTTTCTCCTTATACAAGTAGTGCCAACAAAAATGGAAAAAAAAAAAAGCATGTGAGGAAGACCAGTTTCTGTTTTTGCTGCATCTGGAGTGGAGGTTGCTCAGCATCCACCAGGTCTTGGCCTTTGATTGTCTCCACCACTCTGATAAAACCATGGCCACTGCTCTGATGAAGGGAACTAGAGTCACTGGGCTTCACTGAGGTCCTCCAGGCACATACGTGTGCATGGTGTGTGTATGTGTGTGTGTGTGTGTCATGCTCCATCCAGGCACAGGATCCTGGCATTCACCTTTTCTGTGGAGGGGAGACACCTCAGCACTGTTTGTAAACTAGCAGTTAATTGCCACAGAATGGGTTTTCTACGAGCAAAGTACACAAGAGTTTTAATACATGGACCATAAACATTTTACATTTGTTGAATCAATGAAGGGATTAATAAGCCTTAGGGGCCTTTATGACCTACTTCCTGGTTCTGTGTTCAGTTGTATCTGAAGAGAGGCTGCTTGCTTGCCAGTTCCCTTATAGGCTGGACAGGCATTGTTGGTGTGTGTGTGTGTGTGTGTGTGTGTGTGTGTGTGTGTGTGTGTGTGCACGCACAAATGCAAACTCACCTACTTACACCTGCTTCAAATAAATAAACAAGACCTCTGAAAGCAGTGGTCATCAGGTACAGTCTTCTCCTGCCACACTTGGAACAAAGGGTGGTTAAGCAGGAGTCAGGAGCCTAGTTTGTTTATGTGGGGTTGAGGGCAGAGCAAGTCTGAACCTCTCTGAGACTGCACTTCCTAGTCCCTACAAAGGACTCCTGCCAAGATAGGAAGAGAAAAGCTACAGAACTCTTCAGAGTCAGCCTGCACTGCTTCACTGCTGATACCAGCTATGAGCTCAGAGGAGTTTTTGACCCCTCAGTGCCTTGACTTCCCATCTAGAGAATGGGATGGTAGCAATCCCGCCTCATCGTTGTGAAGGTTTCTGTGAACAGGTGCCAAACACAGAATCATCAGTGACAGCACTCAGTAAGTTCTGAGTAAATATTTGCTGAACTTGTTTATGTGGTGGTTTTAGTTTGTTTAGTTATGTTTTCTGAGACAGGGTATTGCTGTGTAGACCAGGCTGACCTTAAGTCAGGATTCTCAAGCATCCTCCAGAGTGCTGGGATTGCAGGTGTACCAGTCTTTTTTTGTAATTTAAAATTTTATTATACCAGATGAGAGACAGCAATGTCATACATACATATACATATATGTATATATATATATGTATATATGTATATATATATATATATATATATGACATATATATGCTGAGGACTGAACCCAGGGACTTTTGTACCTAAAGTACATGTTCTAAAACTGAGTCATATACCTTCTGCCCCTGTAGACTGTTTTTAAGATACATCTTATTATGTATATTTAAGGTATGCAGCATATGTTATACAACACATACATATTAAAATAGTTACTATCGTTGAACAAATGAACATATCCATCACCTCACATAGTTTCTCACTTTCCCTGCTGCTGTGGCAGGACCAGCTATAATTACTCACTTTAGAAGAAAAAAAATCCTGAATACAGTACTCTATTATTACCCTATGTTGTACATGAGATCTCTGGATTGTTACTATTTGTTGCTTCTCTGTTGGCTGTCTATGCCTTTTCAGGGGTTGTAAGGACTGTAGTTTTTAGTGTGAAGTGTGGGTATGAATCTGAGGCTCTTTCTCCCAGGCCTACAACACACAGAGCCACTTTCCCACTCCCCTGGGGTGTAGCTCCTTTTCCTCTGGTACCCACTGGGCCCATCCGTGGCTACTCAGTGAAAATAGTTAGTGATACAATGCTCAGGCTGAGTTTAGGGCAGGACATGGTCCTGATGGAGATTCTCCAGGGGCACAGAAAGCAAACCAAGCAGAAGGAAAGGCTGGGGGCCTAACCCAGGTGGTAGCAAATGGGTCATGAGGCTCTCCCCTATCCACAGGTCTGCTCTGAGACTTCCTTTGAGGTCTGTCGACATCCTCCAGTACTCAAGTCCTGATATAGGAAGTGGGAGGGGAGCTAGAGGAGGTAAAGACCACCCGCCTGCTGATGGGGCCTTGCCATTCAACACCCCATTCCACTGTGGAGGCAACACACTACTCTGCTTTTTCTCTTCTTAAAAAGTACTTCTGTGACATCATATTCAGTGTTTATCCTGAGGCGAGAGGAAGGCTTCCACCCCAACACTTCAGAGTCCCTCCCTATGTGTGATGTAGCTTCAACATTCCAGTTAGAGCTCATAGGCCTGGAACAGAGGGTAAGACCTCATGTCGTTTTCCTTTACAGTTCACATTACAAGCTGCCTGGAGGAGGCAGCTTTCCTTGATTTTGTGACATGATTACCATATGGATTCTGTGCATTCATAAATGTGGCTCCCTGAAGGCTAGTGATGGACCTGATCTCAGCACTAGCACAGGGCCTGGCATCATTAGGTTACAGATCCTGATTGTCAGATAGATGGATGGAAGGATAGATGGAGGCATGGATAGCAGAGGGATAGATTGAAGGAGGGATAGTTGATGCATGAATGGGTGGATGGTGGAGAGATAGATGTTGGATGATAGATGGCGATGGAGAGATGAGTGGATGGAGGGAGGGAATGATCTGTGAGTGATGATGAAGGAATAGTGGATAGATTGAATAGATGGATAGGTGTATGGATGGATGGTGAATGGATGGCAGGATGGCAGTGGATGGATAGATGATGGATGAATGGAGGGTTGGAGGGAAGCATGAACGGTGGATGTGTCACTCTCAAAAGAGTGGCAGGAATAACAGAGCCCAGGGAAAAGGAAGGCTTGAGTGTGGACTTACTAGGCTGAGGCACAGTGTGGATGGGCTTTTTAGGAAGCGAAGAGAGAGCTTGCACACAGATGTTCAACCTGAGGCCCACGGGAGACCTTGGCACCGCACAGACTGTGGGGAAGGCGGAAGTTTGCCCACAGGGATAGCAGCAAATAAAATGGGGAAGTAGGGGATTGGCACTTGGCAGGATGGGAATGAATGGCAGCTGTCCAAGAGGGAAGCGAGGGCAGAGGAGCTTCTCCTTGCATCTCCACAATCACAAAAGCTTTGGGAGTGCCAGCCGTGTTATCATGACTCACCATCTGGTTCAAATAAAAGTCTGGATGGGGTAGGAGAATGGGGGAACGAAGCTAAACGGAACCTGAAATTCAGACGTTGGCTCAGTGAAAAACCTAGACCTGAGTCTGGGTCTTCCATCTTCAGGTCCCCAAAACTCAGCACCTTCTCAGTGGGGAAGGTGGTCTAAGGAAGGAGAGCCCTGGACCAGGAAGGCAGCTTGACCCTCCTCCTTGAGATGCTTTGAGAGCCAGACATGTAATCCATCCCTCCGATTTTCCCCAATGCACAATATACACAACATGGGAGATGGAGAAAAGGCTTAGGGACAGGCTGCCAGATCTATTGAGTAGTCTTAAGAGAATCTTTATTACCGCCCAAGCAAGAAGTCCTTCCCTGCGTCTGACCTTTCTCTCTGATTGTGCAGTTTTGAGGTCATAGAAGGTAGTTCTTACAAGTTTTCTAGAGTGAGGAGACTTTGAAGGACTTTTCTGACTTCAGGGGGACCCCAGATCTTCTCTGCTCATTCAAGAGTGAAAGACTGTACTTTTATCTCTCATGGCCTCTTATTTGTGATGCCAGAGCTGGCCATTATGGAAGTGATTAAATTTAAAGACACTGCAGTAAACTCCAGCCTACGAAAGGCAGCCAGCATCATTAACACATAATTGGAAGCCAAGCTTAATGAAGTAAGAGAGGGGGAAAAAAAAAACCAAGACCACAGTCCCTTCTAAAATGTAGCCCACCTTGGCATCCAGGCATGTCCTCAGGAGCACAGCAATGGGTAGGGGTGGGAGGTGAATGCTGAATGCTATCCCAGCCCAAAGGAGGAACACAAGATGAAGATAGCCCCCTCTTGTCCACCCTTCTATTTCAGCTTATAGTTATGCAGCATATGCCTTAAGCCAGGCCTTGGAGAGACAGGTAAACAAGGCAGGCATCTGAGACAGTCTCCAAGGAAGCAAATTTCAGCTTGAACACTCAGGCAGTTGATCAGGCACCAAGACAGACAGCCCAGTTAGTATAGCACAGGAGACCAGCTTAGTAAGGGTAGAGATGCTGGGCTTTTTGGAGACAAGAACAAATTGGTGCTGGAAAAAGGTGAATAGGTACCATGAACCTGGTGGGCTGACTGGCTGGCTTGCTGTCTGTGCCACCCTGGCCATTCTAGTTCTGTTCCATGCTGCCCCTCCTGCCCACTTCAGGGGGAACAATGCACCTCACGCCTTTCTTGTTCAACTATGATTGACAGGCTCCCCTTCTCCCAGACTGCCTTTGCCAACACTTGGGAGTTTTAATAAAACCTTAAAATATAAAGCAAGTGCCATTAACCCCCAAGTGCCATTTCCCTTTAATTTGGGGTTTATAATATATATGTGTTTACTTCCCAGCATTGAATGCTTCCGGAGGACTTGCTCCTTGCATGCGTTGTCTGATTTATTTCCTCTCGAAGCACTGAGAAGAATGTGGTTGTTAATAACAATAATGCCATCCTTCTTACAGCACTCTCTGCTTTTCGGGGCATTTTAAAATCCATTATCCTATTTAATAGAATTGTAGACTCACAGGGAAATTGTAAAGTCGGGGGAGTTGGTCCTTGGCCACCCCTGTGGCCTCTCAGTGCCTGCCTCCCCCCTGGGCTCCCTCTTTTCCTATTGGGGTGCCTTCTCCCAGCTCTGCACGATTGCTGGGGGTCAGAAGTCACTACTTCATACCACCCTAGAAACAAGCAAGGTTGTGGCTGGGGTACAGGACGCCCTCTCTTCACCTTGGAGCTATTCCCAGGAAGAACTCAGTCACAGGAGCAGAGCTGAGGGGAGTAAGAGGTGGCAGCTAGCTTCTGGTGGCAAATAAGCTGTGGTTACTTCCCCTACCAGAAGGAAAACCAGCCCAAACTTGCTCTATCCCCCTTAAGTCTCTCCACTACCCCAAGGTTCCTCCCCTTCTCTTACCTTTTCCATCTGTCTCTCTTCTGCTCCCCTGTTGGTCTCAGCCACTGCATTTCCTTTATCCCTCACATTCCATGGAACTCCATCCTTTCTGGGGCCTGCTGCCTGTTTTCCTTTATTAAGCCCTTCTCAGGCCTGGAAAGCTCTCTTTCCTGTAGTCACCAGCCCTGACCCAGACTTGATGATTCTGTCCCAGATGGAGATAGCTGAAAGAGTCCTGTGTCCCCTTCTAGAAGGAGCCAGACTAGCTCAGCCTCTAACTCAGATCCCAGAGGCACCATGTGCCTTGAGTAACTCAAGCCATTTCTCAACACACCTGTCTTTTCTAGACATCCAGTTCAAAGAATTGGGTCCTAAACTAGATTTGTATGCAATCCTTCCATTTCCCCCCGTTCTCTCTCCTCACCATTTTCTCTATGCCTCTCTTTACTTTCTGATGCCTTCTGAGATGACTCTTTGGTTGGCACCTACCCAATCTCCTTGTGCACCCAGTGCTAGAGCACTAAAATCACACAGGAAATTAAAATGATTCTCATGCCAGAGTTCACATACAAATTCAAATTGAAGTTGGAGGAGGAATGGTAGTTTCTTTTTTTTTTTTCTTCAGTTCACTTCTTCTCTATTTCTTGGGTGAGTCTAAAATGCATCTAGGGCTGGAACCCACCGAGGTAGGACTTATTAGTGGGCTTAGGGCCCTTAACATGGTGACAACCAGGATGCTGTCCTCAGTCAGCCTGAGAGAATATCATCAGGATCCCTACAGCAGTACAGACTTGGAGCTTTGAAGTCTAGAGGAGGAATGGGCTATGGCCAGAAGAACACCTGGGAGAAGCAGCCTTGCAGGAGAAAGCAAGAGCTAGGAATGGATACAGGATGGGAAAGGACAGCTGGCCCAGTGAGTCTTCACTAGGGAAAGAAGGACAACCAGACTACAGAGGGAAGGGGCAAATGATGGGAGCCCGTACTGCCCAGAAGGGAGACCCAGGAGGGCTCTGAGGAGACTCTGGAGCCATAACACTCTTCAGAGGTAGGTGTGCCAAGAAGGGACAATGGACTGGAGAATGAGGAGACTTATAGGCAGGCAAAGATTGGATTTGCTTCATAGGACAGTGCTGAGCACTGGCAAAGAGGAAGAGGGGGTGAAGGCAACCCAGAATGGACACTTCAGGTGCCTAGCTCATTAAGAAACCTGTCTCGGCTCCCAAGGAGTCTACCCACGAGTCTGTGCTCAGTAAAACAAATTGATTACTTTCCATTGCAATTAACATCTGGTCTGGGGTCACATCGTTAGGATAATTTGTAACAGGAAAAGCAAAGGAACTAGCTACCTAGTAATGAAGTTCTTGCGGACCCAATTATAGAGGTCTGTCCTGGCATATGGGGAGGAATGGAGCCGAAAAGTCTTCCTCAAGCCCAAATCTGAGACCTGGGGGCACAGAGGGAGAAATATCAGAAGCAGAAGTTTAGGAGGTGAAGGAGTAAGGGAGCCGCATCCCACTTACTCATTTGCCCAACCCCTGAGAGACTGAGGGGACCCAACATCTGATCCTGGTAAAAACTGGGCTTCGGCCTCACCTAGACTTAGGCTATACCCTGGCTCCACCACCTAGGGAAGCCATTTCCTTTCTGTGTGCCTCAGTTTCCAGATCTGCAATATGGGGATAATAGGTCTCCAAACCACAGAGATGAGGAAGGTTCAATTAACAGTTTGACTCCAGTTCTTCATAGGGGACTGGTGGCCATCAGAAGCCAGCTCTGCTTGTGGGTTCCTGTATCTGTCCCATGCTAGTACCTCCTTCAGTCTGTGAAGGGTTTCACTGGGTATGTCTGTCTCCTTGATGAGGGGACCAGCCCTCTAGGCTGGAGGTGACCCAGCTTCCAGCCCTGTGTTGAGCTCACAGAGCTGTCCAGCCTACTTCATCATGCTAATGCTGTTTCCCTCAGCAATTCTCAACCCCATCACTGAGCACTTTCCTAAAAACCCCCCAAAGTTACCTTTGCAATTCATTTGTTTACCAGGCGGACAGATTTATGGCAGGTATCTGTATAAATATTTATACACTGCGGCAAGGAGGTTTTGGAGGACTCATGAGCATGCACATGTGTACACACACTCACACACGCAAACACACACACACTTGCATTCTCTCCCTCTTTCCCTCCTTCTCTTACCTCGCCCAGACAAACCAACCCCTGCTCAGCTAATGATGACCAGCGGTCACCACACTCCTAGCCTCAACCTGAAGACATGGGTCAAAAGCTGGCCACATCACAGACACATCACTCACACAAACCAAAACACACACCCATATCCACACCACTCTCTGGCTGCAGGAACCAGCGCTGTCCCAAAAGTGACTCTGAGGGTTACAGTTGCTTATGGCACCCTCACAAGCTAGCTGGCTCCCATCCATCCAAGGAGGAGGAGCCAAAGGCAGACACAAAGGTCCACTAGCTCAGTGCTGTGAGCCAGAAAGAGATGGAAGAGATTTGAACTCAGTGCCAGATAAGGACATTTCTCTACTCTGTGTATCCCTCCCCAAAGGTGTCATCGTTCACAAGGGAAGAAAGGAAGCAAGAAGGACAGGATAGTCCTGATGTCTCTCCATCTAGACGGATCCAGATCAGCCTTCTCAGCCTATCAGAGCACGTGATCATGAGTGCCAGCTCTGTGTGCATGGAGGCCAGAGCAGCCAGAGACCTGACCTGCTTCAGAACACAGCCAGTGAGCCCCCTCAGTTGCCAGAGAAAGTAGAGCTCTGAGGAGAGTGGTTTGTCAGGCTCTCTGAAGTGTAGGGAATGTGGTGTCCCACCCAGAGTGTAGAAAATGGAGGCACATCAAAGATGAGAAGAGCCAAGGCTTGCTTCAGGAAAATGAGGCCATGCCATTGGTACAGGAGCTGGATGACACAAATCCCAGATTGGGCTCACAGCCAGGCCACTCATGGAGAGACTTCAAGGGGCTAAACTGGAGTGCTGGGGCTGTGGGGCAGTATCCTGTTCAGCTTGGCAGCTCTCAGTTGGGAGCAGCCATCTTTCTAACCTGTGAATTGCTAAAGATTTGGGCAAAATACACACTCCCAGACTATTACTCACCTCCCACATTCTCCTTTCGAATTTTTCATTTGGCAAGAGCTGATGTATGGCGGCTCATCTCTCCCCAATATTATTGTCCAATTAAAGAAGCCTTAAGCCAGCAGCTGTAGATCACAGCTCTGGCAACCTGCAGACTTGTCGCCTGAGGCTGAGTTGTTAGGATGGTCTTTTACCTGACTACCAGGCCTCTGCTATCCCTGGAAGGAGATCACATCCCACTGTCTTTATCACTGACTGACGCCCTGCCTGGACAGCCTCTTAACTCCTGCCCATCCTGACCTTTCAACCTCCTCCCATGGTTTGAACCTCCCATTTCACTTTGAACAGGGAGGTTTCTAGAAGCTACCTGGAACTTGGTGGCCTGGACACATTACTGATCTTCTTTTTGCCTCAGTTTCCTTGCATGTGAAATGTGGGTTCTGAGTACTATTCTCACAGGATTGCAATAAAGATGGAGTCTTTAGTGCTGCTGATGGTCAAGGAGTGGGTTGTCAGCATTCTTACCTCATGTTCTTGTTCCAACTAGGACCTCAAGGTGGGGCTTAGTTGTGTGTCTTGTGTATATTTATCCACACAAGCACATACTTTGTGGTATCTCGGTCAGGTGAAGTAAGGGAAGCTGTCACAGATGGTCAAGGTGGGTGGGGTGAACCAGAGTCCCCTCCATGTCTGAAGCTACTAAGGACAGGGTCCAGACACAAGATTGGACATGGGAGACACAGTCCCTCAGGAGCAGCTTCCCAATTGGCTGACAGATGTTAGCATGTTAATCAGGGCACACTGGCCCTGCAATCAGAAGGGACCAGGCTCCTCCTAACTTACTGTTGGGCCAGCAGAGGCCTAAGGCAGAGAGAGTACCCGGAGAAGCACTACAACTCAGCCACCAATCACCATGTACCTCTCGTGTACCTCATGTACCTCTCTGTATTACCTTCCGTCCTACCTGTAATGTGGAAATCCATTTTCCCTGCTTATCTTCCTAGCTTGTTGCAAGCTGTAGGAAGACATGTTAGGTAAAGGGTGCTGGTTATAGAGTCAAGTGCCCTCAGCTAAACCCTTTGTCAGTTAATTGAGACTTTTGCTCATCCCTGGGCACAACCCTGACCTCACCCCTCATTAAGCTACCCTAAGTGCACTTGCTCAGCCAGGGTCCAGCCATAGAAGATGCTGCTCTAAATCTCTTGTCCATGTTATTTTTGGTGCCAAGTTCCGATTACAAATTGAAAAGAAGCCATAGGCATTGAAAACTAAGCTTCTGAACGGAGCCCATCCTCCATGTGGTTGTCATGTAGCCTCTGGCATATGTCTCAGTCACTCTCATGCCCAAGCACTGCCCCAGCCTTCTTTTGATCGCATTCACTGGAGGTGATTGTCCCATACCAATTGGAAAAGCCCAGTTCCTGGTAGGAAGATAATCTCTTTCTTCCTGCTACTAAGTCCAACTACCAGACAAGAATCCCACCCTGAGAGCTTGGTGTTGCTTCTCTAAAAGGAGACAGTAAGATGATACAAGCGTTCCAGTACTAGGGAATCTGTATTTAAAGGAAACATCTGTCTATGAGGTATGGCCATAGTTCTAGAGAGAGAAAGAGGCCTGGACAAGAAAGTCACAGAGGGCTCATTTCACCTCAAGGGTCAATGTGCATCCTCAGAAGCCTTCTGGCTGTTACTCAGAGCCCAAGGACTCATAGAGTACTCCAGAACTTCAGCACCTGTGAGCCACTACAGAACTTGAGTATTTCAGGCTTATATTGCCTATTTCCAGCATTTGTTGACTGAATTCTTGGTTAATGAAATCTGAGTAAAAGCAAATGTAAGTCTGATTTCTACTGAAGGTGGAAAGATGGTTCCCTGAGAAACAGACAAGTTCTTTTGTGTCAGCCCTTGGCAAGATTCTCAAACAGATACTATGTGACTGATCAAAGAAAGAATTGGTGGTCTCAGAGCCACTGGGAAGATCCCTAGGAAGCTAGGCCAGATGGCTGATTTCCTTTGCTGACAGGTCAATTTGAGTTCTGTGACCCTCAGCAAGTTTTCTCCTGGGGATCTTGTGGATAACTAGAGAAGAATGTCTGCATGACACAATAATCAGATAGGGCAGTAATTGCTTGAAGACCTGTGTTCTTCAGTGGCAATTATGTGGTCAATGCAGGGCAATGTCTTCAGGATCAAGGAGCTGCTGCTGTCCTTGGTCCCGCCATTATCCAAATGGTTATCAATAGCTTGGCTAAAGATATGTCAGTCAGATTGACCCAATTTCAGATGATTTAAACCTGAATGGTATATCCATTAGATGGCAAAAGGAGAATACTGACAGATCTCAGCAGATGGATATAATGGGTAGAATCTGGCAAGATGATATAAGGAGAAATGTTGAGACTTTCATGTGGGGCTGAGTATCTAAGCGCAGACACATAGACAGAAGAAGTCATGATTTAAAAACAGCTACTATCACTGAGGGCAAGTGCTTCTGTTGTCAGCTCAGTAGGAATCTTCTATATCTTTTGGACAACCTGGAACCTAATTACACCATAGAATGCTTTAAGACATGTGTGATGCCTAGAAGGAAGAGGCACTGTTTTGTGCTGTTCCAATCAGTTCTAGGAACTATTGAGAGACTTAGTAAAAACTATGTAAACCTGAGTGCTGAGGAAAATGGTTATAAAAGCCACGTTTTTACAAATATGACACAAAGGATACATGAGTTAAGGAGCCAGCAAGGGAAGATCAAATGAGAAGATGTCATTCAAGTATAGTCCTAAAGAAAAGACCTTTTATTTATTTTTTCCTGCTCCAAAGAATAACATTGGGATCACTTATGGAAACTACTAGTGAGTTTGGGAGTAAACATGAAAAGCATGTACACTTCCATTGCTGTTTAGGGAATTTGTGGCCATTGTGATATGACTAAATTACTGCAAGTAGATGAAACCAAGAATCATAAATAGGGTTAGTTCATAGGATCTAGGGGCAAGAATGTTTTAGAAAGGCTGGATGACTTCAAGGTTGCCTTATAAAGGCAATTGAAAGTCATGATTCTCAGAGTGGAGAAACCCCAATCATCTTTACCTCACATCACACCGAGTGGAATGATCCTAATATCATCTAAGATCAAGCTGTATGGGATGGTGAGAATGTGGTATCATTACTAACATAAGCCTGGGAAGATAGCCTCATCCAGATTAAGAGAAGCAGCCATCTTCTGCTTCTCCTTGGGCTTGTGGTGTGTGTCTGGTCCTCCAGATACAGGGATAAAAGGGCTCTGGGCTTACAAAGCTGAGAATCTCTGGGTTTGGGCTTGTGGGCCCTGAGAGGGGGGTGAGAGTGGGGGGGCTTGGGAATATCTCTTGCTTTCTGGCTTTCTTTGTCCATCTCTGGTTTGGGGTAGCAGATGTTTTCTTATTTAGAAGAACACTGGGTTGAGTCAAGCCTGAAGACCTGATGGAGCAGGGAGCAAAGGCTTTTGCAATCTCAGCTCACTGTAAGGGAAGAAAAGAGCTGTTGTTTCCTCTATTTCACACCCACCCTTCCAGCCCTGGAGGAAGGCGGAGTCAGACTGGATTCCCAAGCTGTGGCATACTGCACTGAACATTCCCTGCGCTGAATCCCTTGAGATATGCTGAGGTGGCTGGAGCTCCAGAATATTAAATGTAGAGATGAAGATATGACCTGGCCTGGCCTGGATGACCTGAAAGTGTGAATGAGGCTAAAGGGAGCAGTGATTCTAGGAAAATCACTGAAACTAAACCTTGGAAGACCATGTGTGCCATACTAGAGGATTTAAAGGTGGTCCTAAAGAGCCATTGCTTTGAGCCATGAGTGGTGGACTCAGGTGTAGGAGTAGAGCAACAGGTAAAGAACTAGGGTAGTAGTGGTAAAACGACACAAAGGACAATTCCAGAGTCATGAAGGAATTTTGAAGTCTTTCAGTTGTGTCAGCATAGTGAAGAGAGCAAGCAGGCAGGGTGCTGTCAAAGTTTAGGAAAACAGGCATATTCTCTAAAAAGAGGACTATGCCTGCATCCCCTACCCTGTCTGAACAAAGGTGACACTTAGTTCCCAGAGCCACTCAGAAATCTTCTGAAGACTCAGAGGAGTCTGTGCTGTCAAAGACACCATGAGCACAATGAAGTGGAGGTAAGGCAGCATCTGGCTAGGTATTGAGTATCTGAGAATCAATGGCTGCAGAGGTTGTGGGTCCCCCTAGGACCCAGCCTCCCCCCTCCCCCCCCCTTACTGTTCCTCCCTCCCTGCAGTGCTCTGGGGGAGACAGTTACATGTCACACATTGGTGGCCACATGGTGGGGCTGCAGACAAGGAAAGGGGAAGACAATTAGGCCTCTGGGAGAGACTGGGTGTGGAGGTTTGCTTGTTCCTGTGATGATACCAATGACCCAGCCAGCCCCTTTCTCTCATCCCTTTTCTGCAATCTATCTTGGAGCTGCCCAAGCAAGCTCTCTTCCCCTGGAAGGCAGAAACTTCCAACGTTTACAGGGCCTGTGGACTCATATGTGCCAGCCTATGAGCACCAACAACACTCATGCCCATCCTATCAGGGTCACCCAGATGTTTGCCCAGGTCCTCAACATCTCACGCTCAGCTTGTGCTCTTTCACAGACGGTACCTGTCCACCTGCACAGCCGTAAGGCACAGAGCGCACAGGTGCATTAGGGCAGCTCACTTGTGTGTGCCTTTTGGCTGTTGCTTCAGGCCATGGGCCAGACGGGAAGGCGTGGGCTCCTGCACTTGTGATTGGGGAAAGGAGGTTATGAGGACTGTCTGGTATCTCCACACCAAGGTGGCCCCAAACCCAAGGGTTAAGCTGGAAAAAAAATGACTTGGCTGGCTAGAAGTGACAGTGGCTGGCTGCCAACGCCAAGAAGGAGGAAGTTTATGGCAGAAAATTGGATTTGAGATCAAACCAGGCTCCTGGGCAGAGGAACCATCCGGGATTGCAGCAGTCAGGATGGGGCAGTCGGAGTGGAGGCCAGCCAAGAGCCTCCTCCGGGAGCCAGCAGGCCCTGCTTGTGTTTTCTCACTGCTGCAGGGAGGGCGAAGGCAGCGAGGGCTGAAGGAAAGGCTTTGCAGACAGAAGTTGGAGGGACTAGGTTAAAATACCACCTGGGCTGTTATCAACAGTGAGGAAGCTGGCAGAGCTGAGGAAGGTAATGACAAAAGTGGAATCACATAACAGGCTCATCTGCATTGTGCAAGAGAGCAACCCAAAACCTCAAAAAATTGGCTTGGAGGCTGGGGAAGGACAAGATTTCTCTGAGTAGTTAGTGAATGAGTGCTGGGACATGGGTAGTACACCCAGGTCATAGACGGAGTCACTGGGACTCAAAGAGTCACAGGCTGTGTCCTGGTTGGGGCCAGACTCTGACTCTGTGACCCCCAAGCCTAGCACCCACCCACATGCTCACCCTCTCCTCCCTTCCCACTCAGTCTGAAACAATTCACTGTACTTACACACTGGGGTGGGAAAGGGGTTGCTCTTGGCAACGCACTTAGTGTAAGGAGAGATAGATGAACTTTCCCACTTCTCCGGCACCACGAGCTGACAGTAAATATCAGAGGTAATGATATTGACTTTAAGGTATTATGGCTCCAAATGTCACTTGTGCTCTCCTTCTCTTTCTGTCTCTTAAGAAAAAAAAGTTTCCCTGATTTGATTTACATTTTCCCCTTACCCTGCTTCCTGATCCCGTTAAATAGACAGAAACAGTCACACAGCTTGCACCTGGCTGGGCCCCCTCACCTAAGTGCCTACAAAAGTCATCTGTGACACTCTGTCCCTCCAGTTCCAAGTTTCACGCACGACAGGGAGACACTGTAGAGCAGCCGTGCTTTCCCTCCCACTGCCCTCACCTTGAAGAGCTACAGGTCTCGCCCTCACTCTTGCCAGCTACACCTGTCACCTCCCCAGGTTGCTCTCCAGGAAGCTATTCTCCCTGTGATTCCTACCACCTGCCCTTTGATAATGCTGCTCCTTCCTGTACAGTGCTCTATCCACCCCCAGGAAGCCCCATAACCAAGCCCACTACCACCTGAGCTCCATCTTCCCTTGTCCAGCTGGAACCCCCACCCCATGACTGCCTTGCCCCCTCCTGGATGGAGACTGGACTGACCACACAGTCTCCTAGGTGTCATCTCTCTGATATGCCTCTGAGGCAGGTAAAAACTTATGAGAGGCCAGGGTCCCTGCTTCCCGTACTGGGATTCCATGGAGCTCAGCATTTTCACTGAAGTTTTCAATAAATACCTCTTAAATTAAAAAAAAATAAAAGTAGAAAGAGGCCACTTAGAGAAGGTCTGGGTGCCACTGGGAGATGTGTGGAAACAGAGAAAAAAGAGAATGGAGTAGTACTCAAGTATCAGATTCACCCCAGTTGGGAGAATAAAAATATGAGAATGGGGCAGGTCTGGGATTTGAATCTAGAAGATGTATGATCCTGAGGACAATCTTTACTCTCTCTGAGCTCAATCTCACTACCTCGCCTCCTTTCCCTTGTGGCCTGGAGACTGGGGTGGGCGGGAGGGGCAGTAATAGATGAGTCTCCTATCTTCTGTTGGTTCCTGCTCCACGACAATAAAGCCTCAGGTCCCACTGAAGCAGGAAAGGACCAAGCAATGGTCCTAAACAGAATTGTGGGAAAATAATGTCTCAAGTGATTGACCTGAGCCTTTACTGGCTTCACAAGCCATAGCCTCTCAGTGTCTGTTCTTTGCTTGTTCAAACAGGAGGGGGCCTATGTGTAAGTCTCTCAGGTAGAAGTCAGGAGCAGAGGGCTGAGGACTAAGCTGGATATGGGTGTGGCTTGTGCACCAAGAAAGAATAACTACGATGATAGGAATAACTATGATGACAGTGAAAACCTAGACATGCTGTGCTGTAAGCAGCCTTCTGGGCCGAACCCACAGCTTTTCCAGCCCAGGTCTGGGCCCCTTAAGATCTGGTATGGAAAAACATAGACCATCACCCAAGGCTTGGCCTAGGTGGGTGAGATATCGCCACACCAAGGCCCCTCCTATATGAGCATCCCAGTGACCCATTTCAGTGTCACCAATAGGCCGGTTTCCCCTGACCCTCCCCAGGCAGAAGCCATCAAGGGCTTTATCTTCTATTTGTCTTGTCTTCCTGTTCCCCTCTGCTAAACAGCAGAGAAACTATTCGCACTTGGCTTTGGGGATACCTTATGATGAGACCATGTAAGCCTTGTTCTAGTAGGAGCCTTTCTTCTCATGATTCTTTATTCCTGACCAGAAAGGATCCTATATCCTGAGAGAGACCCCATAGAGATCACATCCTCTGCGACAAGCCTGGAGTCCCAGTGCTGGATCCTCAACATGCTTTGGATTCTTGTGCTCCAGCCATGGCCTGACACCCCAGGGTATCTCCCAGTGCCCAGGCCACGGATGGGCTGAGTTCCAGGTAGTTGCTAAAGACAAGGAATATCATTTCTTCTGCCCCTAGGAAAGGACACTAGGTTGGCAAAGAGCAAACACTAGAATAAGTGTGGTGAAACTGGCAGTGAGGAAATACAAGGAAAGGGATTGAAGGATCACAGGGAAGAGAGGAGCTGGTGAAGATCAGGGGCAGGTGCACAGGTGGACTCTGAGCCTGAATGCAAATGAAAATTCTGCAGACCATGCCTTTGTGGGAAATCTCCTGGAAAGGTTCCTGTTTGACAGAATCTGAAGATGAAGGATTTCACAGAACAAAGAAACAGCTACCTGGCCTGGCCTAAAGGCTTCTTCTCCCTTTCATCCTCATTCTGAAACTTTGAGTTTCAGAAGCAAAGATGTTTCTGGAAACAGTGACACGTGTGTCCCTACCCAACTTGCCCATACTAACACATACCTCAAGGAAGCCGGGCAGCCTGAGTGTCCACAGCCCTGGAACTAACAGAGAAGTCCAGAGCGTGGTGAGATCCTTGGCATGAGTCAGGGCAGATGTGGGACAAGGGAGGCTCTACCACTCCCTGCGGGGCAGCCAAAGGGCCCTGAGCCTGGCATATGAAGAAGCCTGGATAAATACCTTGCTTGAATCCCTACAGAAAATACAGGTCACTGATAAACCCCACCTTCTCCCAGGGAATACCCAAATTGTTCTTACCATCCTCCTCCCTGTCAGGTGGCCGGCAGTTTCTCCTGCCACTTACAATGTCCCAATTACAGTCTCTTGCTACGAGCCCAGATTTTCCACACCATTCCAACCTTGCCTAACATAAGAGTTATACAGCTCTCAGAGAAGGCCTGCAAAGATGTCTCGCGTAACAAATGTTGGTACTTATTTTCGTTATGTTGATTTTGGTACCTGGAATTCTCCTTCCTATTTCTTGTCTCTGTCCTGGAAGGTGATAAATTTTTGTACGTGAAAATATTGCCTGGGTGGAAACCTCCCTTTCTTCATCCAAAATCAACTAATTTTTTTTTCGAAGACCACAAAAGCACACTCAGCCAAGCTCACTCAGCCCATCCACCATCCCCTTCCCCAGGACTCTGTACCTGGGAGACTCCCTAAAGGCAGGTGAGTGAGAAATACATTCCATCCTTCATAGGGCTATGGCTGAGAAGGAAGAGAGATGAGTTTCCAAAATCAGAGAAGCAAAACCAGGCAGAGCTCAGAAGAATCTAGGGTGGGCTTGCTGTGTGTGGGTGTCAACTGCACCACAGCCCTAAATGAGCCCTGATGTACAAAAAGGTATAGAGCAGGTTAGTTACTGTGGAGGACAATCAGAGAAGGGTGTGGAGAGGATGTGGGCTAATATGGACTGGAGATAAGGAGGAAAAGCTATAGGAAGGATGGGCGAACCCAGATGATGAGGAGGAGTTCAGAGTAATTGGAGAGGGGCAGTTGTCATCAGAGTAATTGGGGAGGGGCAGTTGTCAACAGGGAGAAGGGATCAACAGGACCCAGTGAGAACCTCAGAAGCAGTCTGCCTCCTGGGTAGTGGTAGTGATCCTTTTGTGCCTTAGCACAGGTTTCCCAGTAGAGCAGAGTCGTGCTCTGCTCCCGGGGCCCCTAACCCTGTCTTGAGCCCTGCTTCTTCCGAGATGCCCTGCCTCCAGCTGGCCCAGGGCCCTTAGCAAACAGGACCTGCAGAATTGCCAATCCCAGCTGAGCTAGGGCTTCCTCTCAGGTTTGGCCTTGACCTTCCACTGCCACCAGGGAGGGGTTGATCTGCCGCCCTGACTTGATTAACATTTAAATGCCATTTGGTGTGAGAAGGAGGAGGAGGTGGTGAAGGGGGACTGGAACTGGAACAAACAAACCTGGAGCTGGATCTGGGGTCTAGTCTGAGAGGTCAGCTCATCTGACACCAAAATGAAGGTCTGCTCTGAGCCCTAAGGGTTAGGGTAGTGACAAGACTGGAGTGTGTAGGCAGGCCTGCCCAGGGTCCTCCTGCCCAGATTTTCCTGAACCAAGTGTGAGACATACAAGTTGGGCCTCATGCGAAGATCCCCAGTGGAGATGGGATCTCAAGGCTGCTCTGAACCTGTCCCTTCCTGCCCTAGCACCTTTCTAGCCTAGCCTGGCCTGGCCCCAGAGTCCCTGGGCACCCTCCAAGCTTTAGTCCAGACCCTCTATCACGGCTGTCTGTGGGGGAAGGGAAGGAATCTCTCTCCTCTCAGCTAGTGCTGCCTCGAGAGCTGTTCTAATGGGCCAGTGGCTCCCCTGGCTGGGTAAATCTGAGGGGAGTCTTTCCATGAAAGAGGAGCAAAGGCTTTAAAAGCCACTTAAGATGTCCTTGACAAGCAACAGTGGCCCCTTAGGAGGAGATGGCCAGAATAGAGTAAGGAGCTGAGAATCCAGCCCAGCCACGGGGCATTTCTACCCCCCACTACTCCATGCTTGGGTGGGGTCCAGGCTCCATCTTGAGGCAAGCAGGGGTGCAAAATAGTAAGCTAAGCAGGCTAATTTTGTTAACAGTCTAGGCTTGATTTGCATATCCAGGAGGAGTGCTGTCATTAACACAGACGTCCAAATAACTTCTCTAATGGCACAACTGCTGCTTTTACCCTGGCTGGCTTCCCTGGAGGAGGGCGGGGGGGGGGGGGGGGGGGAAAGGGGGAAGGGCTACTGAATGCCCTGGGCAGAGTATCCACAGCCACTCTGGAAATCCCAGGTAGGGATTCTAATTCTGGAGCACTCTTTTAACCCTCCACATCCCAAGATGTTCTAGATTTAACCCCACCTTTTGGGTGGATAAGTCTGTTGGGCCAGATCCATGGTAGGAAATGCACACTTCCAAAGATCAACACCCTAGTAGAAAAGCAAACATACCAGTACACGTGGCAGCTCCTGTTCCTATATAAGCTGCCTATAATCCTGTCAAGCAGGATTTTATTTTGTCAGTATTTCACCTATATGTGGCATTGCTGGGGGGCCCTGTCGGGGGCGTATCTGCTGATAACTTACTTATTTATCACTTGTGTCCTCGTCGGTCCCCTGGTAACCTTCTTTCTTGCATGTGACCCCCAGGGAGACTGTGTGGGGCTTGGTAGTTGTTCAATTACTCTGTGTTGTATTCCAGGTCTGGTAGGTCCACTACAAGGGTGAGAAGATGGTGCTAGTGACCTTTTCACCCTTCAGAAGAGTCACAACTGACTGTCCTGTATTGAAATACAAGTTAGCAATAGAACTGAATTCAAGCTTTTTATGATGTAGAGCCTTCAGAAACAAAGACACATGGAAAACTACTTCTATGCTTAGGTTGGGTAAAGAATGAACTGTCGTGAGGAAATGTGCTTGAACCAAAAGGTATGATTTAGTGGTAATAGGCTGAAGTGGAAAAACCCAGCAAATCCCATCTGTTCAGATTCTTCTTGGTGTCTGAGCTACATTCCTTCATCCTGGATACTGGACAGCCCTCTAGAATGAGGGTCTTCAAGGGAGGAGGAAGAGTGTGGCCTTTCCAGATCTTATGGTCTGCTTTGAAGAAGAAGAGTTTTAATTTCTATGACCCACTTTAGGGTCACAGGAATTCTAGTTCCCATGACTCACTTCTGGGGAGGAGTAAGCAGAGGGACGAGCAGGAGAAAGACGTTTTGCTTCTGAGGCTCTTCTAGTGTCCTTTAATACAAATGCTTATTCAGCATGCCAAGGCACCATAGTTTGGGGTGTCATATTCTGAACAACAGCACTACAAATCTGCAGGTACTTGTCCAGAAACTCAAGGTCAGGCTTGCAGAGAAGCCTTCCTTCCTCCCAAGGATATTGCAGCCATTAGAAGCATAGATTTGGAGTGAGGCTGCCTGTCTCCAAACAGGCTCTGAGTTGCCCAGCTGGGCAAGGAATCTTGTCACTTGGGCCTCAGTTTCTTCATCTGTCCTCTTTGTGAAGACAATGTCAGTACTGCCATCCTGCCTGTATTGTGAAAGGTAGGAGTAGGGTCTGGCTTACAGCAAGTGTTTGCTCTGTGTGTTGTTATAACAAGACCCCCACTGCCAGGTGCTTCTCCATGAAGGGTCTGTGAACAGCCTTGGCTACAAGCTGTGTTCAGCAGGATGGCTTGGATGCAGTTGAGGTGTCCCTGTTCAGGCAAGACCCAGGCCAGTAGTGATGAACTGATGTTCACCTGGAACCCTCCATCTCTTAAGTCCTTTAAGAGTCCACAGAGGTGGTGGCCAGAGGTAAAGAAGGGGCTTTGGGCACCTTGAGATCGGAAGGAGAAAGTTACGACTCCATTCCTAGACATGATCACTAGCCAGCCCTTCCCAAGCACTAGAGAACTCTTGCATGGACTAGGGGCCTCAGGGTGCCTGGTCTGGTGTGCTTTTGGCTTGGTGCTTGAGGTTTGTCATTCTTTAATCCACTGGACAGGTCTAATGGCCTGTGTCCCAAGCCGTAGGGAACACGTCAGACATACCAGGTGCCCAGGGACTTGAGAGAGCTGAATTAGAGCCCCTGGCAACCTGAGGGAATGCCTGTAGTCTGAAAGTCCTCATGTATACACCAGCATTGTGCCACTCAGTGACGAGGAGACTGGCAGCCAGGTGTAAAACATGCCTAGGCTAACTCAGGAGAGCTCAAGAGAGTATGATCTTACTGATTCTGTCTACCAGCCCCACCTCGGCCCCTCTGCCTCTCTGCTGTTGTACTACACAAGCGCTCTCTCTCTCTCTCTCTTTCTCTGCCCTGCTCTACCCTCCCCATTCTCTTTCTCCCATCCTTCTGTCACTCTCCCTACAATTACCATAACACAGAACAGAAGACTATTTTATTATTGGGTGCCTTTATTAAATCAAATTTTATGTTCTCTATTTTTCATTTATAAAGTGTATGAATGTCACACTCTATTTTCCTATTAAAAAGCAAAAACTCAACAGACTGGTTTTGATGGCCCCTGGTGGTTTTGTCTGTTGGTCACTTGGTTCTTGATGGAAAAAGAGAAAAAGAGAAGTTGGGGTGTTTTCATGGCCACTTTCTCTTTAGTCATAAGGCTGCCACCTGAAGCGGAAAATAAGGCTCTCCGTACACTCAGAGCACCATTTCCTGAGAAAGCCTGGGAGCCAGGCTGGGCTGGGCTGGGTGCCTGTAGCCTGGGAGACAAAGGTTGTGGCCAGGCTCAGACTAGAGGCCCACAGGTCATTTAGAGCCTCCCTCTTCCTCCCCCTCCCCCCTCTGCCTCCAGTGCTGAGTGCTGGTTGATTCAGTCTTAGGGTGTAGCCAGCCTTTGGCTCCCCCTTGGTCTCATCTGGGATAGAAGGAACTGAGCACAAACTCAGAAACCTTGCTACCAGAAAGCCTGCTGGGTCTGACACTGCCTGCTTTGATCATGGCACTCTGTCCATATAAGCATGTTTTCAGTTTAAAGAGTGTAATAGCTGATGTTAATAAACACACACACACACACACACACACACACAAGCTTCCCATGCTTTCCTAGGCACCATCAGGTGGTTCATACTGATTCATCTTGCCAAGCACATTCACATGTATGTACATATGACTCTAGACATCAATCACAAGGTCTCGTGGATGAAGCTGTATATCTTGGCACACACATACCTTACACCCTCAAACACTCACATTGTCTGTCTCCCAGACTATCAGCTACAAATCAAGGATTTCCAAGTACACACACATGCATATGCAGAATCACACACAAACACAGGAACACACATATGACCCTTTCAAACCTGAAATGTTGACCTTCAACGAGCTGAGAACCAAAGGCTTCTTCCATTTTGGAACATCTCTCTCCACAGGCCAGGGCCTCCCTGGAGCCTCAAAACTATGGTCCTGGCTTCTATCGTATCTAAAACCACCAAAATATTTTGAGCAGTGGGGTAGATATTCAAAACTTATGCTAATCATTGGGTCCAGAGGTAGAAGGCTGGACAGAAGCCTGGTGGGCAGCCTGTCCATCCCCTTCTCTTCTGAGCCCTTCCCGGGACCTCCACTCACTCCAGGGTACCTCTTTCCTGACTCCTCAGTCAGGGGACTAAAAGCCAGGGTGCAACTACCTTGTCCATGAAGCTCTCCAATACTGGAGCCTAACCCCAAATCCGAATGCACGGGGGAACAAGCACACATATTTCCCTGCTCCTGCACACCAGATCCCACAGCCAAGCTTCATCCTGCAGAACAACCCAAACACGTTCTCACAAAAGTGTCTCTCAGTTCTCTCAAGAACCCACGTTAAGGGTAGACATGCCCAGGCTCTCTGTGCTCCTGAGTAGGACTCAACACCTGACACAAGTTCCTTTTTTACTCTAGAGTGTCAGAAGCACTGCGGGAGGAAAGCTAGGCTTATTCTCTCTGATTCTGTATGACACCTGGCAGGTCACCCTCAGAGAGTTGAGGTTGATCACATGTTAAAATGGAGACAATGGTAATTCCGGCCCAACAGCTGGGAAGGCAAAATCATCCTGGTACTCAGCCCAGAGGGTAGCAGGCAACTCCTCAGGGGTCAGTGCCTCCCTTAGAGTCCGTGTCCTAAGGAAAGATGTAAATATTTCCCCTCTGGCTCTGACCTTCCTAAGAGTGTTGTCTACCACCCCATGAAACTGTATGATATTTCTGCCTCAAGTCTGAGATAAAAACAAACCCTTTCCCTCCTATTCCTCCCCCCGTTCCCCACTTTTCCCTTACCAATGTTACTATCAACATCATCACTGCTATCAGCATTTGAATCCCCATAGACAGTTCCTGGTTGATCTTGCATATGGACTACAGCCTCCTAATCACCATCACCCCTAGCTGGATCCAGGCTCTTCCAACTGGTCCAGTCCTAATTCCACTCCGTATGTTCAGCCTCCCTTCCCTCGTGCCCTTTTCCTTCTCACACACCACCTATCACCTTGGACCCTTCCTCAGTGGTCTTCCAATGGGTCCACTGCTATCCCTGGGGATGCTCAAACTGGCCTAACCAGGAAACTATGTCCAATCAAGTTTAGCTCTGGTTCTTAAGGCCCTTAAAAAGGATCGTATCTTACTCAGCCTTTATAAGGATGGAAGACAATATTCTGGACCAATTCAATGGCCCTGTACCAATGGCCAGGCAGTGTTCTAGCCAGTCCTACTTCTATGCTTTGCTTTGACTCCCAGGTGCCTCCTCCTTGGAGAGGTACCCATCACAAGCAGGTAACTCCTGTTTTCTGAGCCAGCGCCCTGTCCTCCTCTGCCTCTGCTGCCCACTTCCAGATTCTGACCTGAATTTGGCCACTGGCATAATGATTGAGGGAGCACCAGTTGTGCATCCAGACTACCTGGGCTCTGGACAAGTGAACTTGTCTGCAGAATGGGGTGAAGGGGTGGTGAGGGTGAATAGGGAGGTATGCAGAAGCTCTTAGGACAGTTGTGGCTTGAGGTAGATGCTCAGAAGTTGTAGCCATCATGATCATCCTGCTTGATGGCTTGCTTCTGTGTTCCTGTTTTCTCCTTGACCAGAAGAGACATGTACTAATACCTAGGCTGCTACTCACGTAATACCCAGGATATAAGTTCACAAGTTCCAGAAGAAGATGATGTTGAATATAGAAGGTGGAGGATGCTGCCAGTGCGTCACTGCACACATCCATTGTTTAAATGGTAGCTGGGGACCAAGTATGTAGAATCTGTTACATATTGGAATGGGGTCACTTTTCTGTGCACATGTCCTCTACTAGCCAGTCTGTGTCTGTCCAGAGCAGCTTCCCCTGAACAGTGGACATTTATTTCTGACAGCTTTGTTTCTAGATGCTGGCTTAGTATCTGTTTAAAACCAGCTCCTTTCAATCAAAGATTATCCATTTGAGTCAACCAGGAAATTGGAAATGAGAGCACATGTGACCAACTGGAAACCCAGGCTGGAAACTCAGGGCTGATTCTACCAGAATCAACCCTGGATAATTTGGGCTAGTGGGCCTGAAGGCAGAGACAAGAGGAGAGGGAAGAGGCATCCCTTCCTGAAGAGAAGGCCACATGTACGTAATGTGTATAAATGTATATAATAATCATTAGCAGCAATTCAGCTGTCTGCTGATGGTTTGCAAGATAAATTGCATTAATCAACACGATGCCTTCAGAACTTTTGGTGAGCCGTTTCTTATGCTAATTGGGCCACTTAAAGTAGACTGTCAGTGCACCAGGATCTCGGGCTGTCAAGACAATTACTGGCATGTGTAAGTCCCTCCCTCCCAGCTCTCTCTCCCCCACGAGCACCTATTCTTTTTAAAATATAATATTAATGAGAAGAACTATGCTAATTGCATGGCCAAAAATAAAATCTTGAAAGAAGAAGAGGGGGTGGGGAGAGTAAGGATGTGACCACAAGCAGACTTGTGTCACCTTGAAGGCAGTACACAGAAGGTTTCTGGGAAAGGGCTCTCCAGAGATCAAAGATGGGGGTCAGATCAGAGTTCTGATCTGCTGTGGGATTCTAACTTATGCCTCCTTCCCTTTAGTGACTCTCAGAACTTCAGGTCTGAGGTAAACAAAATCCTAGGTTCCTGAGTGAAAGCAACAATCCCACAATCAGACATTTGAGCTTTTTTTTTTTTTTTTTTTGAACTCTGGGCCTGGGCGCTGTCCCTCAGCTCTTCAGCTCAAGGCTAGTGCTCTACCACTTGAACTACAGCGCCACTTCCGGTTTTCTGGTGGTTTATTGGAGATAGGAGTCTCACAGTCTCTCCTGCCCGGGCTGGCTTTGACCCGCAATCCTCAGATCTCAGCCTCCTGAGTAGCTAGGATTACAGGTGTGAGCCACCAGCGCCCGGCAGACATTTGAGCTTTTTAAGACTCTGATTTCATCTTGATCCAGCAAAGTCCAGTTCATTGTCTGCCTCAGTGGTCTTCATGAAATGTTTACAGAATCCAGGGTGGTAGGCGGGTCCAGTTGTGAGGCATCCTGATTAGGATGGGACAGAGTCTGTGCCATACTACTTTACAATTGGTGAGCACAGCAAGGAGACAGTTTTAAGCAGATGAGGATAACAGCCATTGGCAAGCCAGCAGGTATGCCCAAACAAGTGATGTCATGTCCTGAAAAGGGGAGCGTGAGCAATTGTTCAGAAATGTGGGTTTTTCAGAAAGTTCCTGGAACAAAGATCTTTCATCTTTCTCTTCCTGGGTGAGAATTTCCTGGGAGAGTCAAATTATATACTCTCCCCTTTCCTGCCACCTCACCTGGTCTTGCTGTCTCCTGGTGGAGGCAGACAGAGTGGTCTTGATAATAAAACAAATCCAGCGGCATCACACACATCCCAGTGACAATGACTTGCAGCAGGGCCAAGCCCACACACCTGAGCCAGCTCAGCCTGGCCCTTGATACTCCCTCCCACTGCATCTACGCCCATGAACTAGATTCAGAACCATTGCCATGTCATGTAGCTCTCACCAGCCCTTCACTCTTCTCACCAGAGGGTTTTCTGTCTCTGAGCGGGAGATGAAGAGGGAGAGGAAGAGGAGAGGGAGAGGAAGGGGAAGTAGAGGGAGAGCTGGGGACCAAGGCCCAGGAAGGGGAGTTGAGGTTGGGCAGGAAGCCTCGAGAGGAGCAAGCTGACTTCAGACTCTGGCCCCATTGAAACCCATTCTCTCTGCCTGTCTGGGCCACTAGATTAGCCTCTTAGATCCAGGGACGCCGGAACTGGCTCTAGGCCTTCTTCTGAAAGCTCCCATTTTGGATTAAGCCTTAGTCCTGCCTCCAGAAGACCCCTGCTCCCTGTCCTCCATGTCCTCCAAGAAGTTTCTCGCTTCTCATCACCTCCAGCTCTCCAACCTTCACACACATGCACAGATGCACCCAAGTTCTCAGTTCTGTTTGACCTCTCCAGGCAGGTGCATTTTGACTGGATTTGCTCCATATTGATGCTCAAAACAGGGGAGGGCCTGGAGAAACTTCCAGAAGACAGCATGAGGGCAGTGGGGCCACTGTGTGAAGGAAAGGCGGGCAAGGGACCTGAGATTCTGAGAGGCAGGGCCTCTCTGGGATACCTTCCTAGATAGGAGATACCCAGGCAGGAGAGCTGAGCCCAGTGGTGGAGGATGGGCTTGCAGCCCCTTTATTAACAAATGAATAATTGGCCTGGCATGTCTCTGATTGATGAGCACAGCATTGTGTCAGCATCTTCCATGCAAGGGCCACTGATAAATCTTCCCTGCATGGCTGCTATCACCAGCCCATTTGGCCAGAATGGTGGTAAGACCTTGGAGAGTCCTGTGTGCTCACCCTGTGCACTGGGCTCCTGCTTTTCATGTTGGCCATTCCTTCTGTGAGACTCCTGCCCATCCCCTGACCACCTGATATTTCAGTGGGGTTTGGACTGCGTCCTCAGACTGCACCTTTGTGAGCCGGGGGATTGTTCCTCACCACCTATCACCCCTCCATCAGCAAAACCCCCAGACCTCCCCAGACCCACTACCATCCGCCTTCAGCACTCAGCTGAGCTCCTTGCTGTCCCTCTCCTTTTCATCCCCAGCCCTGTTCTGCAGAGATGCCCCCCCTCACCCCCTCAGGGATTTCCCCCAGCCAGTGGTAGTGTATGGCTCCTTCTGGTACTCTGGGCTGTTCCAGCCTCCTCCTCCTCACCAGGTTCTTCCAACTTTCCCTCATCCCTCTGCCAGCATCTCCCGGTGCCCAAGGATCCCCTACCTTCTTCCCTACACTCTGGCTCCCTGTTTTCAGCCTCAGTATCAACTATTCAGAGATACTTTCTCCGTCTAAATTGGACATTCCATCTTTGCCCTGTAAGGGGCCTTCCAATTGATCATGACTGACACAGAGTTTGTTTACACTCAAATATAAGTATATGGTCATGTCTCCTTCCTGTCCTGGACTGAACAAGCCAGCAGGCCAGGAGCGTATCAACCTGGCACATAGTAGGTACTTGCTAAACCATCAGTCAGTCAGAAGATAACTAAAACAAGTCAATGTTAGGATGCCAGCTGTGAAGTTGGCAAATCATCATACCTGTTTCCTGCTCAACATTCATTCCCTGCCCTTCCCCACTAGACCAGACCTGTCCTGCACCAGGTCTTTTTCCCATGAGGCTCTGACTTATCAGGTGCCGAATGTGTTCCCATGGTGGAAGGGGACCTGGAGAGGAGACACTGAATCCTTTAATGAAAGGATATTGTACCTCCATGACACTAGGCTCTGGGGACCAGGGTAGCTCATTGGAAGAAGTAGGGTGGGCACAGTTACTGACTAGAGGGAAGCCCCTCACTTTACCAGCAGCACCACAAGAGGGGCTACAGAATGGTCCCTATTTGGTGGCCTTAGAGATGGTCCCCAAGATAGACTAGGGGACAGACAGACCCAGCATGGCTGTCCCCAGCAAGACTCCATTTGGAGCAATCAATTTTTTAATTACTAGCAATCAAATATGTGAAATCCATCCAGCTGCCACTCCAAGAACTGGGACAGAAGTATAGTGTGCCAAGCACATCCCAGGAGTGGCAAAGTCCCTTCCACCACCTCTGCACAGTCCAGCATCTGGATAGACAGGTGGGTGCGTGGGAATGAACACAAACCCCTGACAGAGCTCAAGAGGGTGGAGGAGAGCAGGTGGCTGGGGAGGAGACCTCAGTCTGGGGGGATTCCTGTACTTCTGTCTCAGACTTCCCCTCTCCCCACTCCATCTTGCCAGAGCCAGTGTCTTTTCCCTCTTTAGCCTGGAGCAGCAAAACACAAACCTGTGTTCACAGGAGGTTCCACCCTGTATTTCTTCACCCGCCAGCTTCATGAATCTCTAGCTGCTTTGTGAGCTAGAGATTCCCTTGTATTCTCCAGGTTCCTACTCCATCCCTACTCCAAACCTAAGCATCTATTGAGTACTGATAGTGTGCTGGCTCATGGTCCTTGGGGCCTGCAGTCTTCCCCAGAGAGCTGGGTCTCCACAAGGTTCCTAGAGGGTCTCGCTGTAGCTGGCTGGCTTGCACTTGCCTGGTCTTGTCCTCTTTGGTTGGCCTCTTTTACCCTCTGGCTTTGCCTCTGGCTCCTAGCATCTCTGCCTTGCTCTCCTCACACTCACTCCAGTTCCCCTGTCCTAGTCTGTCTCTGGCCCTTCTCAATTTCATCTCTCTCCTACTGCCCTGCTTTATCAGCTCTGTGACTGAGGGTCTCTTAGAGAGCAATAAGCAAGTTACCCTCCATTCTTTCTTGCAGCTCCTGTTTGGGGAGTGGGTAAATGGGCCCCCTGCTAGGGTGCATCTGCCTTAGCCTAACTGAGAATGTTTTCACTGAGCTCCACTGTCTTTCTCCACTTCTACCCCCACCCCTACATCTGCAAACCTTGGCTTGGTCAAGCTCTGAACAAGCAGTAGGAGGACTCCAGTGAGTAGGAAGCATTTGGAGCTAGGACAGGGTTAGGATACGCTCTTTCCAGGCTCTCCAAAACTTGAAAGTTTTCTGCACATCCCTAAGGGAATGGAATTCTGGAAGCAGCAAGACCACTCCCTACGCAAGCCGTGTCCCTCCCCCTGGAGCTGCGTTTCCATTGTCAAAGGAAGATGATGATAATTCATGGCCTTATATCTAGAAGCATCTGCATACTTCAGAACTGCCTTTTTGTCGATGAGTAATACTGAGGGCATGGGTAGAAGACAGCAAAATTATAGAAAGCCCTGCACGTATACTAATGGGGCTTACATCTTTCCTCAACTTGGTAAGAAATTGAGTTCTTCCTGAATCTAGCTGTAGTTTCTTCTGCTGCAGCCAAATGTTTAGAGTCCCCTTTCCATTGTTGCCTCAAAAGTAGATGTCCCACCCTCGAGTTTAGTTTAAAACAGCCCTAGGGAGCCAAAAACTCTCTTACCTCCTCCCCACTAGCCCTTTACCTTGGTGCCACAGCACCCCAGAGCTCTGCCAAATCCTGGCAGCTCTCCAGAGAGTCACTTGCCCTTTGTCCCAGGGGCTTTTTGCTGAATCAACTTTTCTAGGAAAATTCATGAAAAACCCTTATTGATCTGTCAGTTACTGAACAGTATGGATGGGTTAGGCCTGGTTAGAGGAGGAAATCAGGGGTAAGGATTGATGCCTGGAAACTGACGGGGCTTCCTGGAGGAAAAGGGCTTTGGGAAGAAGGGCTCTGGGTCAGAGAGATGGTTTGAGAGAGATCACTTCCAGATGAAGAAGAATGTGGGTAGTGGAGGGAGAGAAGAATAAGGGGGGCAGACAATTGGAGGTGGGTAACCTAACGGAAATGAAAGGGGAGTGTTTGGTGAGTTAGGAGGCCAGCTGGGGTCTGCTGTAGCATATCTGTGCACACCAGTGTCCACACACACACATTCCTGCAGAACCAAGGCTCTGTGTAGGTGGTCTCAGCAAGGAAGGGGCAGGGTGCATAGACTAGCTATCCTGAATATATGCACATATGCTCAGCCCTCATTCAGGAAGTCCTTCCCTCTCTTTTTACCGCAGTGTATACTTACTTCCCACACATAGCCGCTGAGACTGGATGGAGGCTAAACACAAAGGGGGGCTGAACCCAACACACAATTCTCAGCCCTTAGGCTACACTTGGGCTCTATCTGGTGGTCATATTGAGTACTGCACCCTCCAAGGTTTCCCTTCTTGGAACCTTTGAGGTGTCACACCCAGAAGGAGCATCCTCTCTCCTCCCTGTACCACGCGCGTGCGCACGTGTGTGTGCACACACACACACAGACATGTACACACAAACATAAGAGAGAGTATCATCAATGGTCTGTCATGGCATGACAGCCCACACCCTAAACCACAAAGGGCCTTACAACAGAAATCCAGCCAACAGATTTACCTAGATGCAGACACTGTCATTACCTTTCAAACTTCCTTTCTTCTTCTGGCAAAATAAGGTTCAGGACGTAAGGGTAGAAAACACTGCTCTTAGCTCAGCACAAGTAGTCACAGCTGACACCTTCTCTCCTTTCTCACGGGCTGAAGTGTTTGCAGCCTCAGTGTTGCACACCATTTCAAGCTCCCATGTGGAATAGGTGCCCACCTGCTTTCAGAATCTGTTCTGATGTGTAAAGAACAGGGTACCCAGCACCACCCCCACTTGTGTGCATGCTATCAGAGATACTGCATTCATGGAAAATACTGGAGACAGGGTGTGGGGAACAGTCAATGCCTAGGTGGAAGTCCTGTCACATTTCTATCCAAGGGCTTACTGCACATAGACTGGTAAAATTAAGCTCTTGCTTACAATGTTTTATCCCATGTGACTCACTCAGAACACATTGGGATATGCATGAGCTCAGCATTACGTATGACTTCCCCTTGTGATTCCCTGAAGGAAGGCACTAAAGTCCAGGTCACATGGCCAGGAGCCAGCAGCCTGGACCCAGCATCCCTCTCATTGCATCTGGGCTTGACTTGTGCTCCTTGGGCAGGACTGAGACTCTTTCCAGTATGGGGTGGAAGGAGCACAGAGAAGAGCAGAAGAAGGGAAGATGCTCTTCTCACTCCTGCTGCCTTCCTTCCCAGAGGCCTGCTCCATCTTCCAAGCCCTTCCAGGGCTGAAGGATGGACACGGAACATGGGTTTGGGTCACTCACTCTGACCTCATCCTCTCAAGTGCCCCACCCTTGAACTCTCAAGGTTGAACCTGACCAAGGATGCCTGTGTTATCTTTACTGTCTCAACTGTGTGACAGGAAGTCATTGCAGGCTCTTGAAGAGGAAGGATGGGACAAGCAGGACTAATAAAGGTGAATATGCGCTAATAAGTGGGAGGAAACAAGGGTACACAAATGACTCCAACTCGGTGGAGCTCCAAGGCCAGTGACAGCCATGACAGCCATTCCGCAGGAGCTCAGGACCAACCTTGACCTCTTGCCACTGTTCCCTCCTGGTAGGTTCATGTCTGTGTCCACACACACAGCCACACACTAGCAAGAAACATTCCAGGCCCTTGCACTCATATAGTGACATGCACAGGCACACCTGTAAGCTCACATAAGTGTTCACACATGTGAACCCACACAGCCATGCACAGAGAGTACCCTTCCACCCCTAGTCCCCCAAGAAGTCCCCACTTTCCAGCTACAGGATTCATTTGAAGAACAAACCTCCCCCCCCCCCTTGCAGAGGGAGTGGCTTGGTGTCAGGGTAAAATTTATCATCATTATCCTAATATCATCTCTAGGCTCGGCAATGGCAGCAGCTAAAGAAAATACCAAGGCTTAACTTGGGGCACGCAAGAGAAAGTCAAGAGATAGGAAATATGATTTATGATGGAAATCAATGCAATCATAATACTTCGTGCTTATAAAATTGGGCTGTGCCTCTTGTACCCACACAGGCCCACTTTAGCTCTGCCTGTCGCTGGAGTTGGGGGATCATGGGGGATGGGACTAGTGTGGATGAAACACCCAAATGATGGATACTGCTCATCTCCTTTCCAGTCTTCCTTGGGGCCAGGAGGAAGTGTATATGAGTGTATGTGAGTGTATGTGTCCAGAGAGAAAGCCAAAAAGGGCAAGAAGCCACATCTCAAACATTGCTGGTGTCTTGACCCCCATGTGAAGCAGATAATAGGTAAACTGCATCCTGTGTGAAGCCAGCAATCAGAAGGCCTCGATGACTAAGCTAAGGCCAGTTGCTTAGTCATGGCCAAGCTAATCATATTGTTCCCACATGATTCTGCAGGAGCCCAGGCTCTCGCAAAGGTTGTAGGTCATTGCCATGCTGTGAGGTGTAAGGGGCTTCAAGAAGGTTCCATGCCACCAAAAATGCCCTCCCCCACAACCCCAGCACCTTTTACTCAAGCATCCAAAATCCCACCCACCGACAGAGGTGTCGTTTGCATTAAGCTAAGCCACATCCTGTGCAGGTTATAAAATGTGGCAGTGGTGGTGACAGTGAAGGTGGTGATCATGAGCATGGTTACAAGAGTGGTGGGGTGGGGGTGGGAGGGAAGTAGGGGGATAGGGGGTGGGGGGTGGAGAGGGGAAGGGATGATATGGGGAAACAAAGGAGGAGGCAACAATGCTTGATAAGAAATGTACTCACTATCTTTCCCATGTAATTGTAAGCCCTCTGTATGGTATTTTTACAAGAATAAAAAAAAACGTAATGGTCTCTTGTCATGGTGACAAAAGTGGGTCAGATGGTGGCATGTCACTGACATAGGACAGGGGACAGGGCAAAACACAGGTATTGTGGAGAGTAGTACTAGAGCTAAAGTTGTTTCAGGTTCATACCTTCCCTAGAACTGAGCCAAGAATTCTGTCCCCAGTGAGACCCTAGGGATTGGGGAGGGGGGAGAGAGGTGTGCAATGATCTTTCTTCTTGGTGTGTTTCAACATTTGTATGCTCTGTCGCTGACTGCCAAATCCCTTCACTCTGTGACAACTCATTCGGGCTAAATAAAGATAAGGAAGGGTGGGTGGTGGAATCATGACTTCCAGAGATGTCCTCTAGCTGAGGACATTGCCACCTGGGACAAAGCCCAGTAACTGAGGGACTTTGTCTGGTGGTGTGTCCTGACTTAGCACAAAGCAAGGTTTCAGCACTGTGGGCAGCGGCGATACCATCGGGTATAGCTATCTTGTACTTGAACTTGCTGCACCGAGCAGCTAAGAAGGAAAAAGTCCCTGAAGAGAGGAATCTGAAGGGGAGCAGATTGCTAGACAGATAGAAGCTGATGGTCCAGGGGCTTTGCTAAGGGAAGAGGCAGAATTCTATCCACAATGGACCCTGAGGTCATTCATCTCAGGAAGGGTATCCGCCTGACCAGGGCTGAGTCCAAGGGATCGGCACGAGCCTCAGAATATAGAAATTTCTGTCTCATTTGTATGAGGAAAGTGGGGCTCAGCCCAGCTCTTCACCCACCATTAGTTCCCTGGTCCCAAGACCATTTCTAAAGGTGTCTCTGAGCCACTAAGGAGGAGATAGAGTCAGTGATGTTCTGAGGAGGGAGGACAGCTGTAGAAAGACAGAAGCATCCATTGGGCAGGCCACAGACAGACCATCTAGTCTGAGAGCAAGCTCCAAGAACACTGCATGGCAGCCTGGGAAGTGGCTAGGGCAAGGGGGAACAATAAGATGGAGAGAAATGAAGTGGGACAAAGCCCAAAGTCTGGCATCCCAGGGCTGCCCGGTGGCCACTGGGGATCGTGGTGACTGCGCTGACTGCGCTGGCATTTCGAAGGGCACCCCAGGGCCCGCACCTGCCTTGACGAGACCTCAGGAGCTCAATAGACTTTCCAAACCTAATTAGTGTTTAATGGTCTGGAGAGACGCAGCATCCACCGTCACAGGCCACACCATGCCGTCCAGCTTCAGGTTCTTAATTAACCTTTAAGGAGATGATCTGCTGGTAGCTGCCTCATGAGGCCACATGCATCCCAGGGATCACATGCATGCATGCGGAGACTCGTGGGCCTCCCTACATGCATTGACCCACACGTGAGCCCAGTGGTGACCCCCAACCACCCCTCTTAAAGTGGGAAATGCACTTGGGATGAATTCCTGCTGGGGTGCTGGTAGCTGCTGACCCAGGACAAGTGCTTGGTGAGGAAGGCTCAGCGAGAAGACAGGGGCAAAGGGGGGAGAGGGGTGGGAGACTCAGTCACCTGCCACTGTGAGGAAAAATAATTTGGCCTGTCCAGAAGGTTCCCCCCCTCCACACATACACAGCAAGGCCGGGGGGCCAATATTGGCAGAAGGTTTATTGAGGACCTGGGGCTGTCTCTGGCTCTGAAGCACCCTAAGAGAGGCAGACATGAGGGTTAGATCCAAGCCAAGAAAGCAGAGGTATTGGATGACGTGAGCCAGGCCCCAGGGTAGTGCCTGTAATGGTCTTGATGCTAATAGCAGGAGACAAGGGAGGGTCAGGCTTTGGCCCACAGGTCACACAATGGAGAAGGATGAAGAGGCACCCAGAATATGTTTGGAACAGAGGCAAAGGATGGCCAGTGTGAATCTTAGAATTAGCTCCGTGAACATGTAAGCCGGGTAGAGCCTCTCAGCATGGGAGGCGGGGGGTGGACAGGGCAAGGGGTGGAGGGCACCTGTAAGAACCCAGGTGTTCAGGAGTCAGGGAGGACTTGAGGCTACCTGGCCAGAGGTGGAACAAGGGAAGACAGGGACGTGGGAAGAGAAATAGATGAGGACATACAGGAGATCACCAGAACTCTACACCCAAAATGCGCATCCACATGTGTGACCAACACACCCTTTGCTTCCAACCAATATCTAATCACCCACCCACACTTCCACACGCTTATACCCTGCACACACATGCGTACATTCTATCCCCACAGGCATGCCCCCTCACACACACACACACACACACTCCACAGCTGCCCGCTCACCCTCCCACATTCTGTGCAAACACTTCCACATAGATCCCACACCCCACGTGGCAACCCTCACACACGTACACTCCCACGCAGTGCCTCTGACCTACAGACCCTGGCATGTTTTGGGAGGAGGGTTGTGATCGATGCTTATTAATGAAGCCGCCCCAGAGATGGCTAATTGATGGCGGTGTGCAGTTGTTGTCTGGAATTTAACCTGATTCATCATTTAGCCTGTTGGAGGCTGGAGAGCTGTGTTAATTAATGCCAGGAAAACAGACTTGGAAGAGCTGGTGGTATAGGCTCATATTAGAAAATGGAAAGCAAGGAGGTAGAGGAAAGGAAATGAGGAGTGTGTGTGTGAGAGAGAGAGAGGGGGAGAGGGAGAGAGAGGGAGGGAGAGAGAGGGAGAAAGAAAGGGAGAGAGGGAGAGAGGAAGGGAGGGGAAGAGAGAGAGAGAGAGAGAGAATGATTAAATCTAAAGCCCAGAGACAAAACAAATTCCAAAAAGCAAATGTCTGTGCCATTTCTAGGATGACTCAGGTTTGTGCTTGGCCGGCATCATCAGGCTGTGGTGTGAGGATTAAGAGCAATTTCCTCCACATTTGTCATTTACTCGGGCTTTGTTTTTTTTTTTCTTTTCACAAGCCTAGGGACTCTAACTCCCCCTCCCAAGGCCTGAGGGCCAGAACCATATGAGTGGGGGAGGGAACATGGAGGTTTTCTCTCCTGACTTTGGAAGGGGCTTAGCCTGGAAATGGGATACGTAGTCTTAGGGAGGCTGGTGGGGTAGCAGCGCAGATGGGGACCTCCGGGCATCTGACTTGGGCATGGCTGCCAGGAGAAAGAAGAAAGATGAAGGGTTATTGTGCGAGTGACGCCGCCTCCTCCTCCATTCTACCCAGCCAGTTTGTTAAGAGGCTTAGAGTCTAAGTCTCTGAAAGCAGTGGTCCTCCTGTGGGCCAGGAAAGGTCAGCCACAGCCGCAGAGAGTACCTGACCAGAGCTAAAGCAGATGTTAGCAACCAGGATGCAGGGCCCCTGGTTGCCGAGGAAGGGTCATAAACATGTTCAGATAAAGACAGGAAGATGTGGGGTCTGAAGTGCCACAAAGCCCCTGAGGACAGTTGTGGAGGATGGGCTCAACTTGCCCTGTGTATGAATGAGCAGGTGAGGGGAAAGAAGGAGGAGATGGGCTAGGGCTGGAAACCTGGCCATTTCTCATCTCTGGAGATGGCCAACATGGTAGGGACGCTCCACACAGCAGGCAACCCAACTTCCCACCACTGTGTGTGAGCAACTAGTGAGGCCACTCTGCTCAGAGTGAGGAAGGGACTTCCAGGAAAGTACTTATCTGGTCCTTACCAGTGCAGGGTTGTGTGGCTGATCCTTTCGGGGTCTTAGTCACCTTGCTACACTGAGGGAAGATGGCACAGCTGAAGCCTTTCAGCAAGGCTCTTCTGGAAACTGGGGAGTAAGCTTGTGGGGTAGAGACAGGTCTATGGCACCCAGCACAAGGAGACATTCCATCAGCAGTGAATAGAGAAATGAACGAATCAGTGGGTAAATAAATGAATGAGAGAATTTTGGCTCATCACAACAGACTTCAGAGCTAAGGGACCACATAGAAAGAACACAGCTGAGCCACGGGTGGAGGAAGGAGAGTCCGTGTGGACACAAGTATAAGGGTTCAGAGTGCACTGAGTCTCTTCACCCAAGTCTCAGTCCTTTCCTGGAGTCTGCCCATTATTTTGCCTTTAGGAGAGACCAAAGGAGAGCCCAGGGGTTGAAAAGGAGAACAAAGAGAACAAGGGGCAAGGGAGGTGGAGGGCAGGGAGCAGGTGGCTGCCTCCTATTCACTGAGCACTTACTAGAGCTTGCCTGACTTATGTAAGCCCAGTTCTCCTAAGAGGGGTCTGCCTCTAAGGGGTTAAAAAAAAGTGCCAGAGGTGGGACTGAAATCCAGGCCTTACAAGGAAAGCAGGGTTTGTTTCATCCAGAATTATCTATTCACTGATGGTTTTTTTTCCTTTCCTTTTCTTTTTTTTTTTTTCAAACATCACACACCCCCACCCTGAAGAGGGTTAGTGACCTAGCTTGGGCCGTGCAGGCTAATTAGCTTGGTTTCCACAGCAGCGGGTCTTAATTAAGACCACAAGGATCCTCCCACCCTCCTCGCCCAGCACAGCTCTGGCATGTTGGTGAGAGAGATAAGATAGACATAGGGCTTGGAGACAAAGAACCTGCTGCCCTTGGCGGGGAGGGCCTCTGAGCCCTGACCAAGAGGTGAGTAAGCCTCACCGCATCTAGTCTTAGGTACATCAGCTCTATCTTGACAATTTCTCATGCAGACCTTGCCCCCTACCTGCCACAGCCCAGAAAAGCATCCATCCACAAAGACACTGCCCCATCATTGCAGCAGGAAGGAAGGAGCCAAGGCTTACCAAGAGCCAGCTGGGAGTCCTTCCTTCTGGAAGCAACAGGGCTTGGGCTTAGGGACTGTCAAGGGATCCAGGGGGTCCCTCCATCCTTTGAGCCTTTTGGGTGAGGGGAAAGTATTCTGTTAACATACATAGCAGAAGAAAGGAGAGGAAGAGGCTCAAAGGAGGATGAGAAAGAGGAAGAATCTGCCCACTGACAGGCCTGCTGCTGCCCTCAGCCACCGCCTAGCACAGCAGCCTGTTGCATAGCAACTGCCTGTGGTCTGTTTGTGGAGCTGAACCAATGAGGATGTGTGGGTTGCAGAACTAAGGATTCTGCATCCTATCTATCACTCCTTGTGTTCTCTTGCTAGTCTTAGGCTGGGATTGAGAGGTCACTCAGGAATCAGAAATTAAAGCTGAACTGGAGGATATTTAGTCAATTCATCAAACACTTCCTATGCACCAGACCAGGACTTCTGTCTTCTCATATGTGCAGATACAGAATGCTGTCTGATCTGAGTCTGTTTTCCTGGCATTGTGCAGACCTGGTTCCATGCTCCCAGTCTTCTAAATGTGGCATGGTGGCATGTTATCCCTGCCTAGAACAGTGGCCAAGCTGCCTACTGCAGAGGCTAGACCTGTCTCTACCTGATCTGCCTGTCTGCACCCTTTCTTCACACTCTTTCACCTCCTCAACTTACATCCTGCCCTGAGTTTTTCATTTCATTTTTGTCTTTGAGTGCACTCCTTATCCCATCCAGATCCCACCCATTTGTGAGTCTGGGTTTCAACAAAGACTACAAGATATAAACCTCCTGTGCAGTCATTTGAAAGGTCTGCAGCATGAGAAAGCACACGCCACTGTTCAATCCTGCCTGATCTAGGTGTCCAGCTCTACCTACACACCAGCTTCTCAACTCAAAGTCAGCATGCCAGGGATAGCCTGGGCTGAGTCATAGCCACGTCATTGAGATAGTTGTAAACCTAAGGTGTTCTCTAGGAGTGGCTTTCCCTATCCTCTTCGGAGCCATTTTGACAGCTCTAGACCAAAGTGAGTCTAGAGGTGATGGCTCACAGAGTAACAAGTGTAATTAAGTGAATCCAATCACAGAAGACTTGCTAGAAGAGGAGGCAAAGCCTTGGGACTCTATGGACAAATAAGAGAGAGATGCAGGTAAAGAATGGGAGGCAGGGAGGTGTCTTTGTGAGTGACCCAGAGGCCACCTCAGCACTTTGCCCAAAGGTTGGGTCCCACCAGTCAACCCCGTGGGCAGCTTGAATGAGAAGAGGGGTGAAGAGCTGACAGGATGTACAAGCTGAGACACATCCCAACCAAACAAGCATCAGATGGCCTCCTCAGATTGGGGGAGACTGGGAGCAAAAGCCAGATTTATTAAAAAATCTTATCTGGAGGGTTTGCATTTCAATGGGCTCCAGATTTGCATATTTTAACAATAATGCCCATTCTTCCATCTAGTCTGTGCTCACTGGCTGTCTCTCTAAACAATGATCCCTGCTTCAGTAAACTCTTCCTAATTCAAAGGTACACCAAGGCCACATTACTGGAGAAGGGAGGACTAAAGGTCCTTTTTCTCTGTGAGCTGGGAACAAGATTGTCTTCCGGGTGACCCACTACGGGCCTCGGGTCATTCATGCTTCAAGGGTGCAGTCAAGGCAAGAGGAACAAAATCAATGAATGGGGCAGAAGAGAGGTTTCAGTCACATTTCTTAATATGGTACCCCGGCATGTTGTGGCTGAGTTCTACCTGTGCATTGGAAGCAAAATGGGGGCAGACCTTCCCCTACTGAGCAGAGACCAACATTATCCAAATAAAACTGACACTTACGGAGCTGTAATGATTTACAAGGTGCAACAAGGCAGTGCAAGAAAGAATAGGGATTGAGACTGAAAGCTGACAGGGGAAACTGAGACCCGTGGGAAGCAAAGGACACAGACGAAGGACAGAAGCAACAGACAGCCTCCACTTGCAACCTGGAAGGTCAGCACAAGCTTGTCTGACCAGATTGGGCCTCATAGTCCAGGCATGAGGAAGGGTGCATCCAGGGACCACTGCAATAATGGGTTATCCACAAGTCGGAACTTTTTTATGACAACAGACAGAATTCCTTGAATTTCTAGCTCCTTTTGGTGGAGTGAACCATATGCAATTGATTAAGGAGGTAATTAAAGCACTAATATATTTAAAACAAGCTACAAATAATGTGCTTTGCCCCTGCCATTCTGCTGTGATCCTTTTGCAATAGGGGTTAACAGAAACCTTCAGGCACTGGGTCATTTTCGCCCTCAACTCTGCAGAAAGCCTACTAAGCACAGCCCAGGGAATCCAACTAAACATGATTCCAACCCTGACCTCCTTTAAACAAATCATTTTGTCATTAATTTGATAATTAGGATTTGCCAAGTGCTAAGGAAAAGGCAAAGTTCTGGCAGAGGGCAGTCTGGAATGCCACCTGTCTTTGCTCTCTGAGTATTCATTGTAACTTCACTTCTCTGTCCACAGCAGGGAAATTATGCCTCATATCACCAAGCTTTTCTGCCTATGGCTGAAGATTTCCAGCCTATCCTCTCAAGGCTGCCTCAACTTGACAGACATAGTAGTATACACCTGTAATCCTGGCACGGGCCCTGAACGCGTGGTCCTCCTGCCTGAGGGACTTGCTTGAAGCTGTCCCAAGTGCAGTTTGCATTTGGCTCTCTGGACCAACTTAACGTTTACCCGCTAGACACAAGCCAAAAAACTTCAAATGTGAATTTCAGTCACAAATGTCCTGATAGTCGCATTTAAAACTGACATTGCATAAAATAAAAGATGAATGGTAAAATTTTGTGGTAGAAATTAATTTTCTTTACTGAAAAGGACATCAAAGAGCAAATTAAAAACCACATTGGGGAAAGACTTTACAGTTTAGTACTTTAATAACAAACACAGAGAGAGAGACACAGAGAGAGGTGCGGAAAGGCCTTTCCAGTTGGTACTTTCATAACACTTGTTTCTTGCAAATACTTCTTTCTTGCCAGAGCAGAGATGGCCCCAGCTCGCCAATGTACAGTTTCACCCTTCCATCATGGTCTGTGTGCCAGGAGAGGGAGTAGAGGGCATAATGTCTGTGTTTTCTATGAAATGAAGAACTGGAGTTGCCTGAAAGTAGCCGGGCTGGGTGAGAAGCAGAAGCCAGGACTGGGTAATGCATTGTATCCACAAGTGAGTGGGCAGGACCCACCCTTCTCAGGGGCCACCGGGATCCAGTAGCAGAGAGCTATGTGCTCGTAGGGAAGGAACTCACAGGCTTGGGGGGTTAAGAATCCAGCTGTCCATATGGACTCCCTAGCTTGGTGAAGGGGAGAGGAAGATTTTTACACACTCATTCTGGAATGGCACCTGGAAGTTGACAGGCCTCTCAAGAGCGCTGTGGACATCCCTTATGGGCCACTGTAATCTCTGTGGCTGCCACATCTGTCCCTTCTCCCCTGGCGTTGCTGGTGCACTTCCCCTGGCATGTCTTCTGGTCACAGATTGGGAAACCCGACAGTGGTGTGTCGGGCACTGCATTCCTCCATTTCCTCAATTATCTCCTTTCCTCTTGATCTCTCAGCCACAGGGAACAATTTTTTTTTGGGGGGGGTATGTCTGCAATGTCCGACAGCACTAATCAAGCATGCACGTGTGATTCTAAGTGCATAAACAGAAGCCTTATCCTGGGAAACTCATTTTGGAGCCTGTGTCTAGAGGGAGCAATGCCCAGGAAAAGTGCTGTAACTCTGTGAGTAGAGGGTACACGAGAAGACTCCCTGGGTCTCTCCAGCTCTGGATTTAGGTAGAGGTCAATGGTGGGGATGCAAAAAGGCTCAGTCCCAGCCCAGATCCCCACGCCAGCCCTTAAGGAAGAAGTTACAGCAGAAGGGGACGGGACACAGTTGGATAGTCAAGGACCACTGGGGCACCCCTCCACAGGATGTCTCAGCTCTGGTAGAGTATTCATCCCAGCCTCAAGGAAACCCCTTATAAGGCTAAGGAGAGAAGGTCATGCTGATAAGAACATGATCCTCACAGGGGCCCCATGAGCACAGCTCAGATTGAACCAAGAGAACCAGGAAATTGGCAAATAGAACTGGGGAGGGAGGTGTTAATCATGATCTCCCTACATCCTGGTTCTCAGAGAGGCAGCAAAGACCTGCAGTGCCCAGTGGGGAGTAGATATGGAAGCACTGAGCAGGGGAGGAAGGAGATGGAAGAGGGAGGAAAAAAGGCAAGAAAGAGCCTTGGCTTGTCAGTCTGGCTGCCCATCAGCCACGGGCCTCTCCTTTACCCAACGAGCCACCCTGGACAGGTGAAGCCTTTCAACCAGCTCAATCATCATATTTATTCTAATTGTATCGTAATCGTCCCCAAGGAGCCTGGTTCAAATGAGCTTGACATTATTAAAATTTTAATGCCCAGTTTTCATAGCTGAATGAATATTTAAAGGGTATGTCCCAGCTTAAGTTATAATGATGAAGAAATTAATGGAATGTCTTGTTTAATGCATGGCTCTATGTTGATGCAAAAAGTGGCAGGGGGAGGGGGCAGGGATAGAGGGGAGGGGGGAAGGAAGGAGCCACCTGCCTGCTCTCCCATCCCCCCATCTCTCTCAATAGGGAGCAGAGAGAGGACCTTAAATCCTGGACCAGAGTGTTCCTTCTGAGGGGGATGCGGATTGTATTTTCCAGCCAGCATTATAATTAGTGTCCCTAGAGGACTCACCCTAGGAGCTCCAGGCAGCATCTTAGAGCTATTCCTGACCCAGGAAAAGCAGCACTGGCCAGGCAGCTTTACCTCAGGTACCTGGAGGAAAAACGAAGACTTGGGGTCCAGGGCCCCTGTAGACACTCAGCGTCAACACAGGTGATCCTGCACCCCAGCCTAGGGTCCCAGACCTTCCAGGGTGCTACTACGCTGGCTGTGAGGAAAATCTTGACAGAGGAACGTGAATCAGGAAAGGAATCCTAAGGGACAACGTTCCAAAGAGTCTTCCTCTCATTTTTCCTCCTGACTCTTCCACTACTTTCCCCTCCTTTCCAGATCCTTCTGGGCTCCCTCTCAGACCTCTCTTTGTCACCTCTGTCTTGTCCTTTCTCCCTAACTTTAAGCCTAGCCTGGTGTTCTCTTCCCAGGTCAGATGGCTCAGTCTGTACCTCTCTTCTGGAGACAGAACACTCTTGGCGAAGCTGGACCAGGGCAGACAAGGGAGAGAGGTCTCTCTTCAGGTCGCAGCCGCCTGAACAGAATCTGTTCTAACTGAGAAACCTTCCCACCCGAGCCTTACAATTTATTTCTGCTGAGAATTAAGAAAGCATGCGGCTGTATTTTATCTCCCTATCTAGCCCGGCAGCTCTGACAAGCTCTGCAAAGGCCACTGGATGCTGGCCATCCTCAGATCCTAATGGGACATGAAAAGCCACCCCAGGAGTGCGGCTATATGAGAACCAAGTCAGTTTTGCTTAGCTACTCTGTTTGGAGCAGTTATGAGTGACCAGCCCTTAGCTGAGGACAAGTGGGAGACTGAATGAGACTCCAGATCCCCACTCTCAGGAAGGGGAAACTGGAGAGAAGCCGAGGGGTCTGTGAGGAAAGAGCAAGCTAGCGAGTGCTGTAGAGCAGGTCTGGTCGTGACATTCAGAGCTGGTATGGCAGGGAGGCCTTCCAGAAACATACCAGGCCTCAGTCGGGTAGGAAGGAGTGTGCAATTGAGCTTCCCAAGTATGCAGGTTTTGAAAACCGAGGGAGAGTGGCATGGCCCCCTAAGGGAATGGCCCATCCAACGTGAAAGCTCCATGCACAGGGAGATCTCATTGCCTCATTTTATTTACCATGGCAAAGAGAACCTCTGGAATCAGAAGTAGCTCTGTCCTAGCTCTTCCCCATCCAGTGCGACTCATACAACTGTCCCAGGCCCAGCCTTCCTCCTTACATCACCCCTGGAAATGAGAGCTCTGCCTGGGCGTACTTTGGCCCTGAGTGGAACCTCTTGCACAGCGTTGCTCCCCACCTCAGTTCGACACATGAGGCTCTAGAGTGGCAGAGCGGGGTGTGGGTCACTCCCCCTTATCTTCCCTTTCCCAGCCAGCCCCTCCTCCACATGCTTGCTGGGAAGAAAACCTATCAGGCATTCTGCTCCTCACCCCTGTCCAGCTATGAACCTTCCCAGACTATCTTTGGCTCCCAGCATCTTCTGAACATAGACCTGGGTGTCAGGAAACTTGGGTCCATCCAATATCATCATTTGCCCCCTGTGTGACTTTGGATTGTTTTCTTAGCCTCTGAAAATCCATCTCTGTGACGAGTTCTTCTATTTTCATCTATCTCATTCTCAGATTTCATAACCTAGAAATATTACACACACACACACACACACACACACACATTCACGTTCCATGTTCTTGAGATTGTATATCCTTTGGAGGGTCCTGGGAAGCCTTAGCCCTCTCTATTCTACAAGCCATTCCCTAGCCTTGAACATGCCTTCAATCTGGAGAAAATGGGATTCTCTGTAAGATCCTTCCTGTTGAAGTGCCAGCCAGGCTTCAGGGGTCAGAAATTTTCATGAGAGGTCTGAGAGATCATCGTTGATGACTGAGAGGTCGCAGCCAAAATGTCTGTCTTATTGTTCTGGAGACCAGAAGTCTAAGATCAAGGTGTGGGTAAGTTGGGTTTCGGGAAGAGCTTTCTTCTTTCTCGTTTGAAGAAGGCCACATTCTTGCTATGTCCTCACGTGGCCTTTCTGTGTGCATTTGTCCCTAGTGTCTCATTTTCATAAGAACATCAGTTATGTAGGATGAGAGCCTTCCCATATATCTTCATTTACCTTTAATTACCATGTGTTAATGGTCTTATTCCCAACTATAATCATATTGTGGGGTCATAGATTCACCAGATGAATTTAGAGGGCTACAGTTCAGTCTATCCGAGGACTCTCAAAGAACATCAAGAGAAGGAGTCTGCGGAAGGGTGGAGGAGCTTTAGACACTGCAGGGAATGGACTTAGGGGGAGGCAACGATGTGTAAAGATGTGTGTGGGGACCTGTGTAAGATGATGGGGCCAGCTGGGCGTCGGTGGCTCATGCCTATAATCCTAGCTACTCAGGAGGCTGAGATCTGAGGATCACAGTTCAAAGCCAGCTTGGGCAGGAAACTCCATGAGACTTTTATCTCCAATAAACCACTAGAAAACCGGAAGTGGTGCTGTGGCTCAAGTGGTAGAGCGCTAGTTTTGTGCTGAAGAGTGCAGGGACAGCACCCAGGCCCAGAGTTCAAGCCCCACGACCAAAGAGGTTGCCTTTCAATTCAATGACCCAAGGATCCTGGTCCCAAATGGCCATTACTACTACATCGGCTCTTTCTCCACCTCCTCCCTCCTTAGGCCCCTCCTGTTGGAGCAGCTGGGTCAATGACAAACAAAAAAAGGAAAAGAAAGCCACAGGAAGGACAAGTGTCATGACAATAACTTACACTGCACATGCCCCTCCTGGCTGAATTCTAGCCAGATACTCTTACTGGTAAGGTGGAGATAGTAATCCCTACCTCAGTGAAGTTACATAAGCACAAATGGTATTAGGAGCAAGAGAACACAGTGGCCAAACTTGGGTCTAGGCTAGCTTTGAGCACCTTCTGGGATAGAAGAATACTGCAGGCTTGTGGAAAGGCAAAGGAGATAGGATCTCCTGTGTCTATGTTCACACCGATCTGAATCAGTCCTATCCCCTCAGATCTCAGAAACTAAGCAGGGTTGGACCTGCTTAGTTAACATTCTGCTTGGTTAATATTCTGATAGGGTGAAGGGATGTCCTAGGAGGGAAGGGCAGTCTAGAAAAAAAAGGTGGGATGCTGAATTCCCAAAAGCAAACCAGGAATGACCCAGCTCCCTCGTCAGGCCTGTCTCCTATAGCCAGATGCCTGAGCCACCTTCTAAACTCTTCCAAAAAGGTCTGGAAATGAGGTAGTTTGTGGGAAGCTAGAAACGTCATTCTGTCTCTGGGGTTGAAGCTTCTATAACGTGACAGTGCTCCCTGCTGCGGGAGCTTACGTACAAAGCACCTGTCTCTCTCTGATGGTAAATACTCCCATGGCCTGTCTTGCTGGCCCTGGCTCCTTGCGAATCCTTCCCCCGTCTGCTCCGAATCCTGCCTGCTGTCTCTGTCCTTCCTCGGTGTGGCTCTGCCCTTCCCCTGGCCTCAGCTTCACCTTGCTGAGTCACACACGTCCTTCCCCCACCCCCTCCACGCAGCCAAAACTCACTTCGAATCCTAGACCAGAAGGCAGGAGGCAGCTTGTGACTGGGCTGCTCCAGCCCTTATAAGGCAAGTGAGTTGACATCCAAGCCTCAAGGTACAATGTAAGCACAGAAATAGCTTTGGCAGACCCTGCCCTCGGGTGGCCTGGGAAAGCACATGACCCGCCCTCTGCCTCAGTTTCTCATCTTTAAAACGCAGGTGTCTGCACTGCTGTGGCCTGCCTCTCGGGGTCTGTGTTTGTGAGAGAGAAATGCAAACATAATAAGGGATCTGGGAGAGGCAGGACAGGAAAAGCGCTGGCAGAGATATGAAGTACGATGCATTGCGTGGCTTCTATCATTTTTATTGTCTGAAATACGGTGGGAACTCAGCGCTTGAGAGCCCACCCCTGGTGCTTGCCGCCGGCTGGGATTGAAAGGAAGCTGTGGAAGGGCGATGCTTGGAGTTGAGAGACCCCTAGTGGCCTGAACAGGACATTGACACAGATTCCCAGGAGATGCCAGCAGCTGGAGAGCCAGCCTGTGCCCGTGTTCTCTTGGTACCCAGACACTGAGGGAGACAAGAGGTTGTGCCCACTGCACACGTATCCTAAGCGGGGGATCTATGGCTGCAATCAGAAGCCCTTGTCCTGAGCCACACTCCCACTCACTAGCTGAGAGGCCTAAAGCCTTACTCTCCCCACAGGCCAGGAGTTCGAGATGGCAAGGCAGACAGCTCACTGCCATGGCCTGAGCTGGGCAGGATTTCACCTGCGGACCACTTCATTTTGACCAAGCCAGCTGTCTTGAATGACCCAGAACTGGGTCACAGATATGCTTGGGGTACAGGATGGTTTTGTGGACATGGGGAACAGGGACAGGCATTCTATCAACCTCAGATTTGGGTATCCAGGTTCGCAAGCACTGCTCAAAGCAGCAGGAGGGACCTCACAGGGTCTCCAACACATCACAGGGAGGTAGGTGGCGCTTCAGAAGGATTTGCCTCTTTGCTTCTGTGTGTGCAATGTACACTTACAAGTGGGGTGTCTGCCCCTCAACACTAGACCCATTGTGACACTGTCTCCTGTTCTCTGTTACAGATGAACCGGCCGATCCAGGTGAAGCCCGCGGACAGCGAGAGCCGAGGAGGTAGTAGCTGTCTGCGCCAGCCCCCTTCACGTGAGGGCCCACTTGTCTCTGCCCTTCCTCATCCCCCTCCTCCCTTCCCACCTTGTCCTGGTGCTGCAATTGCCTGCCGCCACCGCCTCCTGCCTCTCTGGGGACCTCATGGCTTAGGATCAGGGGCAAGGCTTTGGAGCTCTGGATAACTGAGTGTGGAAAGACAATAGGGTAGAGACTGGGATCTGCTGGCAGATTGGTTTCTAACTAAGTAAACAAGCAGTGTTGTGGGAGGTTTGAAAGCGTGTGTCTGTGTTGGTGTGGTGGGATTTAAATAGCCTAGCGATGCCTGTCAAGGAAGGAGTCAATTGAGAGAGACAAAGGTTGCAGAGGGCTGTAAGAGGATATATCTGAGAAGGGACCTATCTGAAGAGGGTCTGGGGTGGATGTATAGATACAGGCCAGTGTGTGTAGAAGGGCCAGTGTGGAGGGAAAGATTGGAGAAGCAGATGCAAGTAGGTGTGGAAAGGAACACAAGAAAAAGGACATTGTCTCACTCACAAACACCTGCCCTAGAACTTGGAACCCACGGGACCCTGGCATGAGGTAGTGGAGCCCCATTCCTTTCCCCTGAACCTTTGCCATGAGAGGGAAGAGTAGGTGGCCAGCAGGGGCAACTCTGTGCCCAGGTAGCAGAGCCACTGAAGTTGTATTGTTTTTGTGGTTATTCTACTTAGTCTGGCTTCAGCAGCCCTAGACGTGACTGGGGACTGAGTTCAGTGGGTTTAGATCCTATCTAAATCAAGGGGGAAAAAAAGATGATGAATACAGCCAACTAATTCTCATGGTGCCAACCTATCACTTCACTTGAAGAAGGGAGAAAGACACACTTTGCCCCAAAGGACTTTGCAGGCCTTCAGGTCTTGGCACCCCTCACCTCCTTGAAGAGGAGAATATTGTGCTTCTCATCCTGATGACCACAGCTCTGAACTGTGTTCCCGACCATTTCTCCAGGGCAGAGGACAAAACTCAGTCCCTGATTAGAACAGGGACTCCTAATGGAATACTCTATCCTGTCCACCAGTGAGGAGCCCCACCCCAAGTACACATTGGGGCTCAACTAGGTGGTGAGCTGAACAGACGTGTGTGAGGAAGACACCCCAGAAGACAGAGGGACAGAGCTACCTTCTCCCAGTCTTCTCTAACTTGGCCACCCTTCCACCAGAAAGAACTCCTTGCTTGGTCTCCCCTCACAGCAGGAAGGAAAAATCCAGAAGAATATTCCTTATGGCCACTAGGAGGAGTGTAGGAATGGGGCACTTTCTTCCTAGAAAAGAAATTTACTCCTCTGCCCGGCCAGCATAAAGGAGCTTCTAGCTTCTGCCTCATCACCATCTGATCCAAGAGTCTGTGTCCACTACTCTCCTAGAACCAGGGTCTTCTGTCCTTCGACTCTCCCAAAGCATTAGCTCAGCCAGGCACTAAGGAATTTCTCTTTCCTTCATCCTTTTCATACACATCTTCCTCCCCACCCTGACCTCCGCTCCAAAAATCCCCTCCCCCAAAGTCTATAAGGGAATAATAGGCCAAGGCTAAAGCTAATGCGTTAGGGTCAATGTCCTAGAAGGAATTATAGTGTGATCCAAAGTGGCCTGACAATCCCTGGAATGTCGAGTCCTTTCCAGAAGACTTCCTCATCATACTCAGTTCAGGCAGAACCTTGATCTGGGCACAAGATCTCTGCGCCAAGTTTCCTTCCTCACATGGGCCATTGGCCCTAGACATCAGGGTTTGATTGGTGTCTTAAGAGGTGTTGCTTGAAAGGGTGCTATGCCTGAGGGTACAGATGTACTTCCCCAGGGATCATGGAGCACTTGGAGTCTTAAAGACACTGATTATTGAGGTCCAGTTAGTTGCAGGGCAAAGATGACTCAGGTGTCCTAGTGAGCAAAATCTACCTGGACTATACTACCTCCTCCCACCCCTTTTTCTCACAGTGACTAGAAGCTCATTCTCCTCTGGCTTCACCTAGGTCTGTGAGAATCATGACAGAGTGAAGGACGAATCCTGATGACTAGCCCAGCTGGGCCAGGGTCTGGGCACCCAGGCATGCAATGATTCTCCTGTAGCTCCCTGTTCAGATAACACAGATGATGAGCCATAGGAGCCAAGAGTAATCCCAGAAAGGGGACCCCAGAGACAGGAACACCAGGGACCTTGGAGGAGGTAGCCCTTGAGGAGGTGACACTTCTGGCTTGAAGGAGGGGAGATTCCGCACCTGGGAAAGAAGCAGAATGGCATGAACAAGGCCCAGCAAGAAAGGCCTCACAGGAGAGCCAGCAGGCCAAGGTTCAGAGGTTCCCTAGAACCCATATTACTTGTGGGAAGTCCCCTCTGCCCCCAGCCTGGCTGAGCTCTGCTCCCACCCTCTTCTCCCAGTCCTCGCTTGCCTGGGAGGAAATCGCTCTCTGACTCCAAGTTGCTAACCTCATCTCCTTTCTCCCATATATCTCTTGTGCTGACACTTGCCCCAAGCCAGATTAATCAGCTCTTTTATTCTTCTTGTGGTCGAAAAGGGGAAGAGAAAGCCAGGCCTAAACATCTATCTATTAATTGCATATTCAATATTAAATAGTGAGATGGTCCTGAGTCAGCACTATCACTAAGCTCTTTTTTTTTTTAAGAAAGTTGGTTCAAAATAATTTAGTATCTATTAAATACATCTTCTGGGGGAAAGGGAATAGAAGGTGGGGAAAGCATTAAAAACAAAGAAATGGGGAGCAATAGGGTGTGAAAGGAAGGGAAGCTGTGGGATGGGGAGAAGAGGCTAGAGGAGAGGAAGGGAAGAAGGAGATAGAGATAGAAAAGAAGCAATAGGAGGAAGGAGACAAACATTGGAGACTGTAGGGTAGGGAAAGACCTGGCATGGATGGGAGGAAGTTGGGGTGTCAAGGAGCAGAAGATGGGTGAGTTGCTTCTTCATCCCACCTCTGAGAACTTTGCTTCCAAAGACCTGAGGACCTAGGATGTTCATTCAACTGCTCCAGGTGTGTCTGAATGCCAGCGGGCAGAACAAGAGGTTTTATTTTCTGCACAGGAAGCATGTACAGGCCCAGGACTTGAGGAGTGGGGGGAAGCTCCCTACCCCATCCACACAGGTGAGGCCCTGATGATGGTGCAGGCTTCTCATTCCACCTCTTGAGTTTCTGCATGCATCACCTGGCCCCATCAGCCCCCATGAAAGAGTGAGGGATTGTGGAGACAGGCAGATAAACTGGCAGCAAGAGTTTTGTGGGTACAGGGGCAGCACTGGAGAAGGAAAGGTTATGGAGAAATTGCTGAGACTAACAGACTGCCCCCTTGCAGGAATAGTCAAAGAGTTCAGACCATTTTCTCCCCAAATATAAGAGTAGCTGTAAGCACATGAGAAGCAAAGTGGATGTAGCAGATTCTCAGAGTAATAGGCCCAACTCTGAGCAGTTCACTGTACCCAGAGGCCCAAGCATATGGGCATACGGACACAAGTAAAGTGGGAAACAATTCTTTCAGGGTATGTCACCTTGGATCTCATCATCCCCATAGGTCCCAGAACTGGAACACACACACACACACACACACACACACACACACACACACACGTGCATGGCCATCTCCTGGCAGAATCAGTCCTGTTATATAGAGACCAGCTCACCTTTGGCTATGGCTCATAAGGAGGAAAGGACTAACTGCCCAGGTATGGCTGGCTCCCAAGACAATGGGGTGTGTTTTGCTGAACCTTAAAGAGCCTTGAGGGATATCTGATGAGCCCACAGAGAGGGGTCACATGGCTGAGCCACAAGGCCTGGGATAGACCGAGGAGGGGATTAGTGTAGGCACCCCTGATCTCTAGTCACGAAGAGGGAGCCCTGGAAAGGTAGTTGTAGCTAGATACAATTAGCAGACCCCCATGGAAACTTCTAGAAGGTAAAGTAGCCTCTGATATCCCTCCCCAAGTCCTGCAGAATTGCCTGAGGCTGAAGCAACCCCACTGCAGTTTCCATTGGATGTTTGGGCATCAGTTTCTAGACTTGGGAACCCCGGTCTCTCCTCTCTACCAGTGCCTCTTTCTCTCCCAACAATCTGTTGCCCTTTCTCTCAGGCTGTGTCTGCCAGGACCTGGGCAATACCAAAAACAAACAAACAAACAAACAAAAAAAACCCACAAACCTGTGGGAAGGTTGGGGCAGTTGCAACAGCTCATGGAGTTGTTTCCAATTGGACCCCACCCTAGGCGCTGGCCAAGTCACCTGCATCTTTGGCTGCCCCCCCCCCTCCCCTAGTCCATTTAATGGCATCTTCAGGGTGTCCTTCCCTCACTTCACAGGCACTGTTGTGACAGTAAATTCCCGCTGGGCAGGCTAATGAGGTTGGACACAATGCATGTGACGTAGCTCCAGCTCCTCCCTGAGGCCATGTTCCCCACCATAAACCCAGGCCCACTTCCCTCCTCCCCATTCCTCTACCATCTGTAGCTCCATCGGGTCCTGTGGCTTTTTAAATCCTATTAAGTTCCACATTTCTCCTCCAAGCATCATTTTATTTCTAAACAGACCACACACTGTCCGTGAAGTCTCCAAGGGGCTGCTGGGGACTGGCTGAGGGGTGTGGGCCCAGGCGGGTTAGCTACACACTCTCATAGTAGACCTGTCCTGGGGAAGTGGTTGTAGTTGGGGGACGGAGAAGGGACCTGGGGCCACAACTGTTCAGCTCCAATGCTGTGATTTTCAGTTGTAAACTCTTCCGGCTACTCAGTCTCATACAGTAGACAGGCAGGGAAGCCAGCGTTAAGGCTGGCCTTGCTTTAAGAAAAAAAATAACACTGAGAAGCACCTATTTTCCAGTCTTCACATGCAACGAATGACTCACTGGACAAAGGCTTCTGGCAGAACAGAAACCCCTCAGGGTGCTGCTGAGGAAGCCCTCAGGCCAGGCAGGAGGGTTACATAGAAATGGAAAGCTGGAGGGCCAAGAGTAGGCTAATCTGAAATTATCCCAAGTCAGTAGGATCAAAGGGCCTCTGCCTGGTCCAGCACATCCTGACCACTAACTTGAGGCTTCCAGGGAGGCCCCAGGACCAGCAGAGTGGATCCCAGCACAGTGCAAATCTACAGTGAGAAGGTATTCAGTGGCAGACCTCAAGGCAGCTACCTGAAGACAAAGTGATCTACACCTTGGAGCAGGATATACCCCACCCTCACCAGCCTCAGAGCTTTCTGAATTCCCACAGCAGGTCTTGATAGCTGGCTTGTATCTATACTCTGTGTGTGTGTGTGTGTGTGTGTGTGTGTGTGCATTTCTTTGTTCCTCACCAGACCCTATTTTAGATCCTAGTATCCCCAGTTCAACAGGGCTGTAACCATCCTCCTTTCTCAGATCTGAGGTCAAGAGACATGGCACGCTAAACCAAGGGACCTTATTTGGAAATTGCAAACTCCCCAGGACATAGCCCCTCATAGGAGCCATGCTACCCTGACCATAAGTCTGCCACCCAAGCCCTTCCTTCCCCTTTTAATGCTTCAGAAGCAGAGCAACTGCTTAGAAGTCCTGTTTGGTTCTTCTGTCCCCATCAGAATTTATCAGGCTGTACCACAGATCACAGTGAACCAAGTCCGGAAATCCACATCTCAAGAAATCTTTCATATAGTCGATCTCCAGATTTCATTTGGACTGATATTTAAGAAAAGTCATGACAGTGTTCAGCTTGAGTGGTTTCTAGCAGACATCGGACAGCACAGCAGAGTCAGAGATACTCAGGGAGAAGCCTGCCAGAGAAACCTCTGCCATTCCAGCCAGGCTCTGCACCTGTGGTCTGAAAATTTTGTTTTAAGTGTTGGCAAAATTTGGAAAGGTTGAAAGCTTAGAGACCTCATGGCCAGACAAAATTGCCCCTCCCCAGCTCCCCAGTGGCTTTTTTGAAGTCTGGAATTCTGTCACGTATCTGACCACAGTCAGAGCACCCGCTCTTTGTTTAAGCGTTTCCAGTTGTTAATTTCTCAAGATCATGGGCAGCATTTCTTTACCCCAGGGGCTTTATTCTTAATAACCTTATTCCTCTGACTTAAAACTTGAAAGGAATCCTTGTCTTGTTTTTTTTTTTTTTTTCTCAAGCACCTTTTACAGAGAATGTAAAATCTAGGAAGCCACCTTCAGTTTACACAACTGAACAGCAGCTGTGTGAAGACCAGGCTCCATGGCTGGGGGAGAAGAGGCTTGTGGGGAAGGGTCCCCAGGGAGGCCCCAGGAGGTTCCCCTGGGGCAGGTGCACATTATAAATACATCTGTAACTCCTGCCATAGGTGCGAAAATATAATTAACTGCCAACCTGCTGAATTTAAATGGACTGTAGGTTTGCAGCTGGGGGAGGGGTGTTGATTGATCTTCGTTTTGTTTCTGAAGTTTTTTTTTTTTTCTTTTTAAATGCATGCAGAGAGTTAAGTTGAGACTTGCTGCTCCCCCAACAAATTCCCTCTGGCCCTGGCTAATTTAGCAAAGGGTTGTTTCAGGGGAAATGGGATATTAATCATAGCAAATGGCCTTCTGGATGATATTTAAAAGCTGCCTCCTGCCTGTGTGCCCAGGAATAGGAATGACAGAGAGGACCAGGCTTCTTCTGGTGTCGCACCCTATCTCTACTCCCATGGTATCCTGTCCCCCACACTGTGTGAGGGTGAGTCCACTGACAATGGGGATAAAGAGAAAGGAAGTTTGAAGAAACTGGGCCAGGCAGGTCTCTGCTCTGCATTGTGGCTGGTATGGGTGTAATGTATGTGGCCTTCTCCTATCCAACATGCCCCATTGGGTACAGCTGATAATGCCAAGAGCATAGTGAGAGAAGGGTAGTGGGGGGAGAACAGAAAAAGAGACAGTATGGACCAGAGATGGACACAGGTAACTTCTGCATGGCCTTACAGGTGAGGCACTCAGAAAGTGGAAAAAAAAAATCCTTGGCTGGGAAGGTGGCTCAGTGGTAGAGCGCTTGTCTTGCATGCATGAGGCCCTGGGTTCAATTCCTCAGCACCACATAAGCAGGAAAAAAAAGCCAAAAGTGGTGCTGTGGCTCAAGTGGTAGAGTGCTAGCCTTGGGCTGAAGAGCTGAGGGACAGCGCTCAGGCCCAGAGTTCAGGCCCACAACCGGACCCAAAAAGAAAAAGAAAAAAGAAATCCTAGTAGTAAAATCACCTGAATCAAGGCAAGTATGGGATTGGGAATGGGGGGAGTGTTTGAAGGATGGACAAGATCTAGAAACCTTGAATTGATGCACGCATCCCCTCTCAGGCCCTTGGGTGGGATGGTGGGATGACCAAATGGAAGAAGTGCTTTGGGAACAGAATCTGGGTGATGCTCAGCCACATGGAGAGAGGACTCAGAGTAGGGTGTGGGCAGAGACGGGCAGACTGATTCCAACTCCCCTGTCCTTCCCACAGCATCGCCCACCCCAAGAGCTGCATCACCTCTGGGTGAGGGAATGCAGTTGGCGAACTGTGGAATCTCTTGTGATGGTAAAGGCTGCAGCTGTCACTTTAATTTTAGAGTCCAGATCTTGGGAAAAAGGATGAGGTGGCAGGGTGAGGACCTCTGATAGGGTGTGATAGACCAACTGGAAATTGAAATCACTCGTCCCAGAGCTAGAGCTGTATTGAGCACATGAACTCTCAGAATGAAGCAGGACAGAGAAGGCTTCCAGGAGGAGATACGAAGGGTGATGAGAAATAGTGTATCTGAGCTAAGTCCCTCAGGAAAAGGCAGGTGGACAGACTTGTGACAGTCTAGATGTTTTAAAGTAATAGAGAATGGGTTTGGCTGGAGATGAACGTCCACTTTCTAGAACAAGAAGATCTTGATTAGATGCACTGTAGTCTTCATTTCTTCCGTGTTGCAAGGCACGCATATCTATGTCACAAGAACACAGAAAGGCTGAGTCATGGCTTCATCCTCTGGCTCAAACACACAGGCCCAGCTTAAGAATCTTGTTTCTCTACTCTATGCTGCTGCCCAGTCTTCCCAACCTGCTGTTGCGGGACCTGCTCCTGGCCCTCTCAGCCCAGGTTCAAGCATCCAGGGCCCATCTGCAGTCCTATCCCCAGCTCCTGGGGCTCTGGAAGGAGATATCCAGGGTCAGTAGAGCCCAATCTTGTTATTGAGCCCTCTAGAGGCTCCAGTAAGAACTCCTCAAGAACCCATTTAGGCAGAGGGAAACAAGGGCTAAGAAGGTATAGGTGACTTTTCCAAGACCACCAGAGAGTAATTAGCCTTTACAGCCCAGTCTTTGTAAGCAGCCTCTGTGCCTTGCTGGCTTCTCATAGGGCTAGGCTAGGTACCAATCACAGAAGGAATCCTCTCAGTATCCATGCCCATCATTAGTTAGGTCCACACAGATGAGGCTGGTCCTGCAGCTAACAGCCACGTAGAGGAACAGGTAGAGAAAACCCAGGTATAGTTGAGGAAAACCAACTTGGACAGTCAGGGCCTTGTCCATTTGGGTCCTGGCAATGAGAGGAAGTTTTACAGAGCTCTAGACATCATCAGGGACCCAATGCCAGGTACAACTCAAGATCTAGACACTCTGGACACCACAACTCAATCCTCAGTAGCTGACTCAAGTGTCCAAGAACACTTAAGGCTTGTGTGTCAAGGGACAATTGCAAATGGCTTTTGACTGCAGAGTGATCTGGGGAGTGCATGGACTATAAAAGACAGATGTACAGGTCTAAGAAAGCATCTTCTAGCTTCTGCTGAATTCTAGACCCTACAGAAGCTCAGTTTAGGGTAAGGGGATTGTTGGTGGCTTTATGAGTAATAAAGACAGTATGTGTCATAAAGAACAGACGGGAGGCCTATATACCTGGCCAGCCCGAGATGGTTTTCTGGAGGAAATTCCCTGTTGGAAGATAAGCCAAAGACAAGGACGGCAGGTTATATGACCTGTGTAGAGAAAATAAGGAAAACAGTTGATCCAAGGAGAGGATTCTAAAGAATGCAAGAATTAGGGAGAAGGGTTCTGGAAGATGAAGAATCCTGGAGTCTCTAGAAAAGGTTAGGGTTGACAGAAGCTAGCACTGACAAGATAGGCCACCTGCAGGAAGAACTAGACAGAATCTCAGGATGACCAACAAGAGATCCTGGGGCCTCCAGCCCTGGGGGGGATAGGCAAGGGGTATACAAATTAAGTCATAGGTTCAAGAGTCATAGGTTACTATGAAACATCAAGCACAAAACCACCCCTTCTCTGCCTGCTCCATTCCTACTTCTAGGCCCATGCCCACCCTTAGGCTGTCCTCTTTGACCCTTGTTACTAGCCCAGCTCCCTGACATTGGTCCAAGCCACCTTGGTCCACCCTGCTGGGTGTTTTTCTGCAACCCATTCCTATTTTCTGGGTATGCTCTAAAATCAGGTGTGTTGTCAGGTTCTCACTTTTCCATGGAGACTGGCCAACTTGAGGACAGGCATGTCTGTTCTCCCTAGATCCTGGCTGGACAGGGGCCTTGAATGTCTTGTTCACTCCATGATAACAGTTTCCCCGCCCATGGCTCTAATCAGGAACATGATCCACCCTCCTGCCTCTGTAAAGGGTCCCAAAGCAGACCCTGGTGTCACCTCTCCAACCCCTTCAATCCCTCAGGTAGGGGCAGGGTGAGAAGGGGGCTGGTGCCTCTGACATTGGCATTCTCCTTGCAGCACATCTTAATAATTTAATGGCTATTAGCAGGAACGTTGCAGTGGGGGAAGGGGCTGCGAGGTGGGGGGGGGAGGGAGATTTATAGAGAGAATTCACTCCAGGTTGGGGTTTTGTCTTCCTCTGTTTTCCTGGCATTTATCATGCATGTTTTAATTTGGATCGGAGAGTTGCTACCATCTGGCCATTATCGCAAAGAAATATTCATTTTCGCTGAGTGACACAGGCTCCATTCATCACAGAGTTCGCTGATTGCCCTGCAAGTGTGGGGCTGCACTTTCTCCTTCATTGGAAATGAACCTTGAGCTTCAAGCAGGCCCAATTTGCCAGGAGCAGAGACACAGAGCAGGCAGCTGCCCCTGACCCTCCCAGACAGTCAAGCAAGAGCACTGAGGCGGTCCAACCATTCTACTCTCCTACCTCCTTCACCTGTTCTAAAGGAAGTTCAGATGGCTATCATAGTCTCAGCCCAGCTCTTGACAACCAATCTCTCCAGCAACACTCATGTCCAGGGCGGCAGCCCATAGAAGTGGCAAAGGGGACTTGTGCTTCTGACAAATGCCCAGATGCTGTTCTGTCAAGGATGGAATTTGTGGAAGCAATCTTCCCTACCACCAGCCCCACCCTTGTGGTGTCATTGTACGTCAGTGCTATGTGAGGAACATAAGGCCTCCTCATTCTCCTCTGGTCACCTTATGGTGCCACCATCAAGGTTGGAGCTGTGGGAAGAGATGAATCTGCTTCCAACTGGGACATTTCCTTTTATCTACCCTCCACCCATCACCACATACCACTAAGGGCTACTAGAGGCCTCTTGTCATTCATGGGCGTGGAGCCCAACCACAAGGCTGAGACCCTCAAGGGACAGCACAGAGTACCCCTTGATTGCCCCACTTTAAACCTCCTCAGTGAAGCAGTCATACAGATCTACAAAACAGTGACAGAGGGAGAAAAATCTCTCTTCATTTGCTGCAAGCACTGAGCCAGCCAGAGTACTGGGAATTGTTTGGATCTCTTCTGGGTTCCCCGTTCTGGTAGGCGGTAGAGGGGTAAGAAATAAAAGTGACACATCCACTATGAAGTCACTTACAAGCTCAGTGGAGATTCCAACGCCCAGGCAAAAAGAAAAAGAAAAAAAAAAACTTGAGCAGAGCAGTGTCCCTACCTCTGCCAGCATGAGACACTCGGAGGAAGGAAGTGAATTAGGACAGAAATGATGTCATGGGGTGATTTGCTTTGTCAGAAAGGAAAAATTTAGCAAGAGACCTTTCTTCTATAGAAGTTTCCCCTCCCTAGGTTGCAGGTGGCAGGTGCCCAGTGGCTGACTAAACTTTCCAGGTCTCTGTCCTAGAATGAGGAGTCACAGACCCTGAACCCCCACTATCAGTACCCTGGTTTATCCTGGACTTAAGAGATCAAGCTGAGTTTAAGGGCAGGCCAACCAACGCAGCCTTTAGTGCCCCTCTTCCAGACAGGAGGAGAGTTACAATCCACTTCCCCATCTACCCCAGCATACCCACCGTGTTCTGTAAGCATCAAGGGAAGGGCATCTTCCTCTAATTGAATAGGCAGATGAGTGTCAGGGGTACATGTGCCAGGTCCCCAGCTGGTAGATTAAATACCTATATTCCCAGGTTACCCCAGCATCCTCCTGTGAGGTCTGGGGAAACTGGAGACTTTGTGTAGGAGCTAACATTTCAACCAGCAGGAACAGGCAGTGACTATAGGCCAGCCTAGCCTGGGAAGCAACCTTCTAGGCAGCCCTAGCTTTCTGTCCTGGTAGTTGTTGAGCTAAATTAGCTGTCCCTGCTGGATCCCCTTCCCCAGCTGTTGAGAGCCTGGGGTGAGGTCTTGGCTCCGTGGAATGCAGAGACATTCCTGAGAGGGGTGGAGGTGGTGAGGCTGAGCGCCCACCACCAGTGAGCAGCACCTCCCCCTCTTCCCCTGGAACTCATTCAGTGTCACCAGCAGCTCTGAAACATCTGCTTCTCCATCCCGGACCCGCAATTTGAATAAATTACCCCAATGTAGCGGCAGCCTGTTATTAATGGCTCAAGTTTTATAAGATGCTTTAGTTTAATAACACTGTAGCCCAGCGCTATGCTTCTCAGATATTTATATATTTTGCCCCTTCCCCTTCTCCTAGCCTTCTCCATCCACAGACAACTCTAGGGCTAGATCCATGGTCTTTTCCTCCACCCACCCCATCACACCGTCCCAATGCCCTGTTGCCAGCCCTGAGGGCATCTCCAGCCCCCATCTGCACAGAGTCCCCCCTGATGATGCACATGTCTACAAACTGCACCACCGCTTTCTTTACACAGCCCTGCAACCCACATCAATTTGAGTGCCCACCCTGCCCTCTCACCTACAGTGACAGGGTAGGGAGAGCAGGATGATGTGCACAAAATACCATCCCTAAGCCTGGTCCTGTGCTCCTCCCCCATCCCTGTGCCGCCTTTGGGATCTGGTCGAAGCCTGAGGAGAGAACAAGCTTCTCCCTTTAGACTAGCCAAGCTATAGTCGAAGTCACTTTTATTTCCTCATTCACTGCCCCGTGTCTTCATTGCTTTGTTGGTTTGGCTTTGTGTTCATCTCTCTCATATCCTCTCAATGAAGCCCTCCCAGATGAGAATGAACAATGGGGCCTGTTGGGCCCTTTGAGCTTCCTTACACCCCAACCTTGCAAAGAATGAATGTGTACATTGGTCACCAGGAGCTCTCACATGTAATCTGAGGTTGGTGGTTTGAAGCCAATCCAGGCCGAAAAACCACTTAAGACTCTTACTTCCAATTAACCTCCAAAAAGCCAAAAGTGGGGGTGTAGCGCAAGCAGTAGAGCACTAACCTTGAGAGAATGTTAGGGCCCTGAGTTCAAGACCTAGTACCATATAAGAAAAAAAGAAGAAAGGAGGGAAGGAAGGAGGAGGGAGGGAAGGAGAGAGAGAAGGAAAGAGAAAAAGAAAGAAAAAGGAAGGAAGGAAGGGAGAAAAGAAGGAAGGAAGGAAAGAAGGAAGAAAGAAAGAAGGAAAGAAAGAAAGAAAGAAACCCTGTGCATACCAGGAAGTAGAACAAAGTGGCCAGATTATTAATTGGATAGAAAACATTGAGGTTTAGGCAAGCAGAGTAGTGGTACACATTTATAATCGCAGTTACAAGGAGTAGAAATAGGAGAATCTCAGTCCCAAGCTGGACCAGCCAAAGCATGTGACACTCTATGAAATTTAAAAAAAAAAAAGCAAAAACAATAACAAAAACAATGACAGCATAAAGGGTTAGGGCAGCAACTGAAGTGGTAGAGTGCTTGCCTATTAAGTACAAAGCCCTGGTTCAAGCTTCAGTACCACCCACAAGTTGGGTGTTCAAAAGCACAGCCAGTTACTTATACCCTCAACATGTTTCAAAAATGTAGACCATATTACTCAACAGAAAGTGTTGAGACGCAGGCTCCAGTGGGCACAGGCTGAGCCCTTTCCTTTCCCCTGGTTGGGCTGAAGATGTGTTGGAGAGCCTGCTGCCAGAAGCACCCCAGAATGTCATTGTCTGGAGGCAGAAGAAAAGGGCAAGAGAGGACACATAGGATGTCCTATCTATCATGCAGGAGACCAGCCAGCAGACGTCCTCACTGGTGGGTCCTGTGTGTCCTGGAAGCCCCAATATGAAGAGCCCCCAGAGAGGTCTTAGGAGACACTTCCATGCCAGGGCCAAGCTTAGCTGTGCGCCTCCTTTTCCTAGAAACAAGGAGAGCGGATATGCTGTACCCTCTTTTATCTTCCTACCCCTCCATCTAGTTCTACCCACCCCATTTTCCGGGCTACAGGAGTCCTGGGCTCTTGCTGCTTCCCATTGGGTCTAATGTTACCGTGAGACTCTGCCTTTTGCTAAGAACCCCACCATTATAACATAATTACTGCTGAAAATGACCTTTAAAATATGTTTTAAATTCAAAATGTCTTTAAACCCTTCAGTGAGCACCATTTTTCAATTCCAACGACTGTTTTCCTTTGGGGGGGGGCGGGCGGCAGGGAGGAGAAGAGGGGTGGGGAGAGGAGGAAAGAGCCCTCCCCGTGGGTTTCAAATGCTAATCGCTCTCTACTGCAGAGGAGGCTTCCCAGGGGGTCTGGAAGGATGGGAGGAGAGAACACTTTAAATCTGAGCAGGCACTGCCCTTGTTCGCAGCTTTGAGGGTTTGGGCCTTCTGAGGCCATGGGCTCTGCCCACACCTCTACCCACCATGCCTCTGTCTCCAGCCTCCAGTCTGGCTTGTTCTCACCCTTATGCCCACTCAAAAAAAAAAGCCAAAGGAAGTGTTGAGAACAATGGAGCATTTGGGGTACTTCCTTCCCATTCATCAGCTTGCTTTGCTTTCCTATTTTATCCCCCCCTCCACTTCCTTCAGCTCAGCACACTACATCCAAGGGCTCCCCATTTCTTCCCCCCTCACCTTACCCCAGTCTCTGCAGTGACTTAAATGAGACCTGCAGTCCTTCAGGCCACCATGGCTCCTTGCTGCTTTGTTCTGCTCCAGGAATATGGACGTGAAAGCTGAGCTCTAGAAAAGGGTGGACATGAGCAGCCCCAGCTAGCTACTCCATCCCTGCTCTTCCAGCTCTTTCAAAGGCTCCTACCAACTGGTCTGTGGCAGGCACATCACAGTACCATTTCAGGCCCAAGTCTTCCATCTCTTTCAGCCCCTAGGAAACTGCTTCACCTTCTTTCTGCCAGCCTCCTCCAGGATATGTGTTACCCAGTGAGCGCCTCTGGGCTTTCAGAGGTGGCTGCTGGTTTGAATGTTCCCATCTCCTAGGTGTGCTCAGGCCTCTGTTGGTGCATCTGGATGGGGTTGCCAGGGGCTAGTTGTTGGTTGGTAACTTGAGGGACAATTGAGGTGGCCACAGTGGTAAAGAGATAGAGGCAGTGTCAGCCTTCTGGTCCCTGAAGGAGGTACTTTACAGGGCTCCTGAATCTCCATGTCATAAAGGCCGGGACTTTGTCTCTGAGAGATAGCAGATTTGATCAGCAGGAGGAGATGGAAGGTTGTAGAGGGATGAGCTGATGAGCTGGGAAACTTAGGACCTTCACTGGATCCATCCCTATCAGGAAGGGGTGGCCAGTGGGTATCAGACAGGCAGTTCTTCCAATGTGTTCTTGGGACTGTTTTCTAAAATGGCCCCAATTCTCAGAAGCATCCAACTTATTCACTATGAACATGAATATACATTCCAAAACCATATCAAAATGCATACTGTACAACTCCGGATCACCTGCCGTTTTAGATTGTACCAACAGCCCACCTTCATCTCTGCCATCCTAGGTCCAGAGCAGGTGGAAGCTCTCAACGGTGGTGATGGCATCAGCAGGTCAAGAAGAAGCCAGCAGCCACACTATGCCAGAGAGCCCTATGTATGTCATGATGTGTAGGAACGAGAACATACATTTCCCATACGGTCTCATAAACGTCAACTGTCCTTAGAACATCAGTTAAATGCCAGCAACAAATCATTTACAATAGTGATACAGACACTTCAGGAGCCATGAGCAGAGTCAGTGTCTTCTCTCTTCTAGCAGGGTCCAACAGAACTAAAGCTTCCAGCATCTCCCAGATGGTAGCTCCCCGAGCTTAGTGAATAGGAAGAAGGGCAGCACAGAGGAAAAAGAGCCTCCACCCAGGGCAGATCTGAGCTTGGAGGTGCCATCTGGCCCCAAACCCTGCCTAATCATAGGCAGGTGGGGGGAAGAGGTGGAGAGAGATCATTGCTGCCTCTGCCTTCTTGTGATGCCAAATATTGGAAGAGAGGATCAGGCAGGCACCGGCGTGTGTGCTGTTGGGGATGCCTGCAGTGTCCGTTTCCTCTAACTGGGGTGACAAGACTCACTGGAATTACAGGAAGTAACCTCAGAGTCCTCTCCAGCCCGTCTACAGCCTCACTTATCTGCCCATTCTCCTCATCTCCCACACACTCTGAGCCTTCTCTGCCAACAGGATGACTGCCTTCCTCCACCTGTGCCCACACACCACTCCCTTCAGGGGCTTCTGTCACCCACACTCAGGTACATCCAGGGCCCTTACCTCCCCTGGTGCGGATGTCTCAGGGCTATTATCAATCACCCCTGCCTTAGGCCTCATGGCAGGTCTTTCCACATCCCTGCTCCAGCCCTCACACTGGCTGTTTCCTCTGCCAGGCACCTCCCCCAAGGTACCAATTGCCCTCACCTCACAACTCAGCAACAACATCCCTGTCACTGGGACCTGTTCTGACTTCCAACCTAATACAGCCCCTGCCAGGGGCGCCATCTGTCACCTTGATTTTATTTTGTTCACACATAGACGCAATATTTTCTTAATCATCAAGTACCTCTCCCTACTTAAAGACACGGGCCATATCCCTAAAGACTCTCCTGTTCTCTTGGTATCTGGGCACCTAGCAAGTGCCTGGCCCAGAGTAGGGCTCCAGTATGCAATGGCTGAATGCACATGGACAGTGCCAGGAGAAAGTACTAGGGATGAATGGGATCAAGTGTAATGCGACCAAGGCACATCTACAACAGCAGAAGAGGAAGGAATCCCCTTCAAGTAATCTCAGAGAGCCACTGGCTCTCAGGTCTGCCTCATGGGTGGGAAAGTGGGGGCAAGCTTCCTGGGTACGGGAGACTTGGCAGGGTATCCAGCAAGCGGAAGGATCCAGCTGGTGCAGGTTGTAGGTTCTAAGCTCCACAACCCTGAACCCCGAATGACCAGCCAGGTCTGCAAGTGAGGAAAGATAGGCCACGGGAGGCTGTGCGTCTGGATCTTGGGATCTGAAGCAGGAGGGGGCGAAGGCTCTGGAGCACAGGGCTGAGAATGTGACTAACAGCCTGGCTACCTTCCAGAAAACTCTGTGCAATCAAGCAGAGAAACACATTTGAGAAAAACAGAATTGTGAGAGTAACTTTGAGGCCTCAGTTGCCATGGGAACATATCTGTAAATACTTAACTGCAAACATTAAGTGACACATGGGGGGGGGGAGTGAGGCTGCGTTGGCTCTCACTGCAGGAAACAGCCAAGTCCGCAGTGCCTGTCTTCCATCAGGGCAGAGGTTTCCTAGGCCTCGGAACGCCACCCCACCCCCTTCCTTTCACCTTCCACCAAGATCTCTGACCCTGGCCCCTTAGAACTCCTTCCTCCTTGGCCCTATGATCCCAGCATTTGCAATGGGAAGGCCTTGACGGGGGGGGGGGGGAGACAAAGGGGTCCCTTTCTGTCTCACTTCTCTGTCTGATCTCTGAGACTTGCTCCAATGAGCTATGTGGCCCCAGGTGACAGGCAGCTTCCTTTCCCACCCCACACTTCTAAAGGAAGGGCACAGTAAAACAACATAGAAATCAAGAAAAGCTCTGCACACAACACTGACTTCCCTAACAGAGCTGGGGTTGTTCTGCCTTTTGAAGCGCTTGCCCTAGGTCACTGACTCAGGCCCCCCACTTCTACCTCCAGTCTGTGGTATTCAGGGCATCTCCCTCATGGTGGCCACATGGGGATGAGAGCAAGTTGGCCCAGAGTCCCCTATCCTAGCCAAATACCACTTGTACTCTGATCCTGCCTAGGGATTCTTAACCTGACTGGGTTATATTCCTCCATTTTATTCATCTGTTTGATAGTTCCACAAAGGACAGGGACCACAGCCATCTTCCATGCCCTGTGTTCAGTGCTAAGTGATCCTTGGCCTCCTAGGATTTACTGTGTTAAGTAGGGGGCAGACAGGAACAAGAATGCCAGTGGAAAATGATAATAAGAGCTTGTCAGCTATTGTTCAAGGCCAAGAGAGGGAGGAAAAGGAGGGTGGGTAGGGTGGGCATGGTGAGGAATGCAACACTTTAGCCCCTCCGAAAGGGAGCAGGACACAGTAATGTCACATTGCTGCATTTACAAAAGAAGTCAAAGACCCAGGAAGTGACATCACCAGGATCAGGACACAGTTCTTTAGAGATGAATCAGGACAGAAGGCAGGCTTTGACCCCCAAGCCCAGCTCTTCACCTACAAATAGTAGCAGAGAGAAACCCTGGGACAACTGCATGCTTTCCCTCTTCTGGTGGTATTTGTGGACTGCACTCCTGGCTTTCCAAGGAGGGTGTGAGTGGCATCCTATTCCATCTTAATGGTGAAGATAGAATGTACCTCAGTTTCCTCCTCTGTGAAGTAATAATGACATGATATTATTTCTCATTTCTACAAATAGATCCCTTTTCCCAGCCCCTTAGAATAGCCTTGGAATTTGAATAGGAGATGAGCAAAGCCAGCATCCAGTTAAGACCTCACGGACAGGAGCTTTCAGGAGCCCCTTCCTGGACAAAGATGAAACATATTCAGGGAAATGCCTCCTTGCTCTCAAACTAGAGCCCCAGAGAAAGGCTACTCTTCACCTCTGTGGCCCAGAATGACAGACACTGGCAGGACTAAAGTGGTACCTCAGGGTGTATATCGGATGTCTTCCCACCTGAGATGCACCAATTACATCTTCCAGGAAAGCAAATTATAAGTTGATATTTAGGCAAAAACAGGAGAATTTGACTGTGTGTTAATTCCTTCTTCACCAACAAAGAGATTTGTGTTCAGGATGGGAAGGGGAGAGAAAGCATTGTAAAAAAAAAAAAAAAAGAGAGAATGAGAGCCTGGTGCCAGTGGATCATGCCTGTAATCCTAACTATTCAGGAGGCTGAGATCTGAGGATTGCTGTTCAAAGCCAGCCTAGGCAGGAAGTCCATGAGACTCTTACATCCAGTTAATCACAGAAATAGCCAGAAATGGCTCTGTGGTTCAAGTGGTAGAGTGCTAGCCTTGAGCAAAAAGAGTTCAGGGACAGCACCCAGGCCCAGAGTTCAGAACTGGCAAAAAGTAAAACGGAGAGAATTAGCATACAAACAACGAGATCAAATCTAGCCCCACTAATTGGCACAACTCTCCAGAAGACAGAAAACTTTTGGGGTGGGATCCCCTCTGAGGCACCATGAGATCCAGAAATGGCAAAAGGCCCATTTTAAAATGTGACATGATCATACAGAATTCTGGTTACCTCTACACCCAGCAATACTAGCATCCTTAGAAGAGGGAGTACATTTGGATACAGACACAAAAAACCACAGGGCAAATAAGATGTGTTGATGGAAACTAGTATAAGCTAAAGAAAGCCAAGGATTGCAGCCAAGCACCAGAATTGAGAAAGGGCAAGACACTCCTACCTCTCTATCAGAGATTGCCTTCCTGCCTCTTGCACCACTAGAGGATAGATTTCTGTTGTCTGAAGGCACTCAGTTGTGGCACTTCATTTGTGGTAGTCCTAGGACACTAACACAGTATATGGAGGCCCTAAACCGGAGGGTGCAGATCCCTCAGGAGTGCCCAGCAAACCTGTCTCTTGCCTCAGTTACACTTTATAGTGTCCTTCTGATTCTGACTGTCCACCTGAGCCACTGAAACCAGGTAGCCACCAAACCTTGCCATGAGAGGACTACAGGCCACTTGAAGAAAAACTAGCACATTCATCTTAATAAGTTTTACTACAGCCTGCCAGTTTAGACTAATGACTAATTTGCTGTATGAAATACCAGCAGCATTTTAAAATTTTTGTTAATTAATTATCTCAAACAAAGGTGAAATTTATAAAAGTGTCCAGAAACAGTATGTATTATAAAATTGCCTTGCAGCAGGAGATGAAATTATTGCTAACACAGGATCAAGTTATTACTATATTGACTTTGATACTTTATGACTTTGTAATGGATTTCTTCATTATTTTCTGGGGATTTTGGCATTCATGATTGCATTAAAGTCTGTTAATCTATGCAAATATCATTAGGCACCACTAATAACCTTAGCAACTTTCCTCTAAGTGCTAAGTACCACATGGCCTGTATAGGTCACTTCCGGCACTGAGGAGGAAAGCTAGACAGGAGAATGTTCTTTGGGGAGGTTTCTCCCCACACAGCCCAGCCTGAGGAAGAGTGGGTGGGCACTTCCGTGAGGTGTTTGAGGATTTCAGGACAATGTGTGTTCCTAGAGCTATTCAGCAACTTTCTCCCGTCAGATGGCCAGATATGGCACCATAGACCCTCATTCATTTGGATTAAGGCCTTGTGATACACTTCATTAAAATATTTTCCAACTTGGTACCAACAAAGTGTTCAACAGTAATGTCTTAATTGTTCCAGCTACTACAACAAAAAATACCATAAGTAAGTAGTTTATAAACAACAGGAATTTATCATTCATGTTTCTGGAGGGAAGGAAGTCCAGGATCAGAGAGACTGATAATCTTATTATGGAGAAAGGACATACTAGCATCCTCAGCCTTCTTTTGTAAGGACAAGGGCACTAATCTCATTTTGAAGGGCTGTGACCTTATGATCTAGTCACCTGCCCAAAGTCTCTGACACCATCACCTGAGGGTCAAGACTTCAAGGTATAAATTTTGGAAGGACATGACCATTTAGACTATAGAAAGGAGCATACAGACTTACTGTGATAGAACCAGGAACCAGCCCATCCAAGGGCTAGATAAAGCACTGATTCTCATTGTGGGTGCTGAGAAGACCTGGGCAGAATCAAATATTTTAGTGAACATCTTTGAATGCTGGTAATTAAGCCAGAGGTCACTAGGGTAGAGAAATGCAGGAGCCTCATGAGTCTAGATGACTGCTCTGTGAGCTATCACCAGTCAGTTAAAGGGTTCTTAAATACCATCTGGTCAGCCCATTGCTGCAGCCTAACTAATTTTCCAGTAGAGACAGAGACTACTAGCCTGAGCCTCTGTCCCAAACTTAGAGTCGGATATAGCCAATAGGAAATATATCCTAAGTCCCTAGCTGCTAAATCCAAGATGGCTTCCCATTTCACCTTTGTTGAAGATGGACCATAATCACTCAAGGGTATGTGGTTGGACCTTCTTGCAAGTGCTTGAGGTGGAACCGGCAGGGGGTAGAGGTTCCTGATTTCCTTCTTAACCTGGAGTTTGCTCAGACTGCACTAGTGTTCTGTTCATCAATCACTGTAGGTAGCTTTTCATTCCAGCACGGCTTCTGGAGCTTATGTTATATGGTAAATACATGAGGCTCCTATGCCCACGTGAGCAGAGATTCTCACGCTCCCACTTATCCCCAGGAAACTGTTGTGGGATGCAGTCACTCTCGCTCTTTTGAGTATCATAATTTTGGCCATGTCAAAGGATGAGTTTCAGGGTCCAGAGAAGGTTTGAAACCAGGCCCAGGTTTCTGGCAGCTTATGGAGATAAAGGCCAGATGTGGTTTGCTCACTGCATACTTGGGGTATCCCTGTCCCTCCTGTCCTGCCTCTGACAGGGGGATGCTGTGGTCTTGTTGGTGAGCTGAGACCAGCGTGGGATGCACTAGGCTACAGCACTTGCTGCTCCCCTAATTCCCACTCCTCTCCTTGGATCGGCATTCCCAGACTTTTCAAGGTGAAGGAGCCATTATTTTACATCAAAAATTCATCAGCACCCCCTTTGACAGATGTTAGACTCTGAGTATCCATTGTTTGAGAGAATGCAAAATGACAAAAAAAGCTACCTTGAATTGGGTAATGCTTTCAAATGGGGTTGTATTTTTAAATCATAACAGCTTCTATATCCATTTGAAAAACAGTCACATAGAACTATAAATGAGGCATTTGTGATACAGTTGACAGACAAAGGGAAGACAAAGCTTGGGGTGGCACTACTGCTCTGCCCATCCAACTGCCATGGCCGGGAGAAGAGTGGGCACAGGCAGAGAGCACTTCCTCTAACCACCAAGGGTGGATCCAGACAGAGCTGTTGTCTTCACCTCCAGGCTTTATTTATTTTTTCTCCACTAGCCACTTTAGCCTCTTCTTCCTCACCCAAAGTCCCAGCCTTAGCTGCCTATCTGACTAACTGGTAGGTAAAGCAAGGATCTAGGACAGCCCAGGGCTAGCATAAAGGTTTCTGCCACATGAGAGATTCCTTTTCTGTCACTCTGTAAACTAAACTTCACAGTAACCAAATATTGCCAATCAGAATTCCCCAGAGGACCCCACTGAATGACAAGAGCAGGCTCCTCTATTATTAGCAGTGCCCGCCACACACCAACAGTGAATATGCTGCCACCTTTCAAAATAATAGTTTATTCTCTTGAGGAAGCTGATACTGTCTTCCAAGGTCATTAGTCATTGGGCACAATGCAAGTCATGCAGTCCCCAGGGCCAGGTGGGTCTCCTGAGCTCACCTGGTCTGGTAAGTAGGGTAAAGGATCTACCTTTAATGGAGCTTCAATGGATCTTAGAAACCAGAGCATCTGGGTTTAAATCCTAGCTGTGCTGTTACTTAGCTCTGGGACTTTTAGTCAGTTGCCAAATCCTCTGTACCTTAGCTTCCTCATCTGTAAGTCTCCCACCTAATAACTTTTAATTGTTTTTGAATAGTTCTTGGTCAGTGGTGAGTGCTCAAGATAATTTAGCTATTGTTAGCCCCTATCAAGCCAGGGTCCTTGGCTGAGAGTGTGAGTGGATCCATTTTTGTGTACAGGGTGTGGGCCAACACCTGCCATCTAACTATAAGGTGGCATCAGGTCTGCCACACCGAAAACTAACCAGCTGTGAAGGGTTGAGGACCCAGCCTTGACCTATGAAGAGCAAGTGTATCTAGACTGAAGTAGTACCCCCTAGGAAGGGGGTACTTCATCAGGTACAGCAGGGGCTCAGAAGGTCCTTACTTGTTGTAGGCTCAGAGAAACCAAGATGATCTTCAAATGTTCACAGTAAACCAGCCCACACAAAGACAGCAGAGGAGAGTCCAGGCTCTGATTGAAAGGCAAGGTGTTTCAAGGTTGGTCTGGAGCAGAGGATAGTTCCTTCTTTTGAGAGCCAGCATTCCCACAGATATGGATGGCCAGGATGAGTTTTCTGACCTTTTACATTTAGACCCCATTATCTGAAGTCCTCAGAAACCTCTCAGCCATCATCCATCCATCCACATTTACCTATTGCTCTTTATGTGCCATCCATCATAAATCTATCTGCTTTCTGCAATCATTTTTCTCTCATCTGTGTATCTATCTATCATCAAACATTTAATCTGGGTACCTAGCCTTTATTAATCATGGCTTCTATCCATCTATCTCTATGTCTATCTGGACTCCATTATCAGCCATGAGTTAATACAGTGTGTACTTAAGCATGGGCCTTCTGAGTTCCATGGTGGGGGGGTGGGCAGCAGCGTCTCTAGGAGGGCTAGATAACGGGATCAAAGTAGGAGAGAAAAGAAAGTGGAGGGCTGTTTAAAGAAAAGCCCAAGTCTCCCCTCTCAGAGCAGGGATGGTCTGCTGAATGGAGGGAAGATGGCCATAAGAAAGAAAAATTGAGAAACAGAAGAGGACTTGCAAAGCCATTGGAGGGCTACTGACCTAGAGAATGACCCCTCACCCTGCCTTCCAAAATTAGGACAGTGTTTATTAGGAGGATTCCTGGAGTGATAGGAGGCATATCTAGTCTTAGACATCAGGGCACAGATGGAGGTGTTGGTGTCCCTCCTAGCACCAACAAGGTCCAGATTCCTGTAGTCTGAAGGACTTTACTCTTGCATGAAGGTGAAGGACCGGAGATGCAGTACCCCAGGAGAGAGGACAGCCTACCAAAGGCTGATTGCAGCCTTTCCCAGCTCCGGCTTCCAACTGATGCCACTGGAATAGCTTTCAAAAAACAAAATCAAAAATACTGATGCTACCAGGTGCTGGTGGCTCACACCTGTAATCCTAGCTACTCAGCAGTCTAAGATCTGAGGATCACAGTTCAAAGCCAGCATGGGCAGATAAGTCCATGAGACTCTTATATTCAGTACACTACTAGAAAAGCTGGAAGTGGAGCTGTGGCTCAAGTGCTAGAGCAGTATCCTTGAGCAAAAGAAGTTCAGGGACAGTGTCCAGGCTTTGAGTTCAAGTCCAGGACAGGCATACATGCATGCACACACACACACACACACACACACACACACACACACACACACTCACACTGATGTCCAGGCTCCACGTTAATCATTAAACCCCACATTTTAGGGGCCAGTCCTATGCACCTGCCATTTTAAAAGCCACCAAGTGACCTTTATATCAGCCACAGCTGAGGACTACCATCTTACAAGATCCAAGACTCCTGCACTTGCACTTCCATTCACCTTCCTCTGGGCTGCATCCTGATTTTGATGGAAGCCAGTGGGACTCCTGCTGGTATTCAGGAAATGCCCCTCACTGGGTCATACTGCAGGAGGCAGAGACAGGTAGCCAGCCTCTGCTGACCCTACCCAGGATCCCCAGAGTTCCTAGCAATAACCAGAAATGGGAGTGGCCTTGAGACCTGCAGCCACTAATGTGGCTCTTCTTTCTTAGACAAGCACCTAGTATCTACCCCAAGGCAGTCAGTAGGCTCTTGGCTACTCCATCACCCACAAGAGACAAGGTCACACTCATAATGTTAAAATAGGTGGTGGGCCAGAGGGGCAGGCAGGTTGTCCAGCTCTTCTAGCACTGGCAAGATGTGTTGTATCTCTGGGGAGACACTGTGGGAAACTGGGCCACAGCTAGGAGGGTCTGGGGCTCGCATGAGAGTCAGCCTGTGATGAAGAGTAGAGGCAGATCTGTGGCCAGGTCATCTGCAGGCAGTGACAACCGCCCTGTGGCTTTATCACTATTCAGTGGTGCTACCCAGCTAATGAGCCCCCGCTCCTCGGTTAATAGAGACAAACAGCTCCAAGTGGGTCTTTTATTTCTTCCTCAGGACTGTGGCCACCTGGAATCGATTCTTTGCCCTGTCAGGAGAGTTTTTTTTTTCCACTCTAGTCCTTGGTCTCTCTTCCTTTCAACCCTCCTCCCCCGTGGACCCCCACCCTGCCCAGCCCCTGCAGCAATCCACGCCCCTCACTGGAAAGAAGCCCTGCTCTGTCTCCTTGAGAGTCGAGGACAAACTGGCCATAATTTATGCTCCCACATGAAATAAAGAAAAAAAGTCCCCATTATGCTATAAATTATCTTGTGATGGGTGAAATGCCGGAGAGTGTGCCAGACGCCAGTGGAAACCCCATTAGACAACAGGGTTCGGCTGCTGAGACGTCCCCACAGAACTCCGGGCCGTCTGTCGTGTGCCGTGTGCCTGGTAAGGATAATGTAGCAGATCAAATGTATAATCAGTTACCTGGAGAGACGGCTGCGCACCACCGCCCTAGCGAAAGGTGACTTCTACGTATAGCCACCACGGCGCCCCAGGCCCCCACTGGGAAGCCTGATGCAGGCTCACAGATGGCAGGTCAGGAAAAGACGTCGTGGGGTGGGGTGGGTATGGCCTCCACACTCCTCATCAGCACCAAATCTCAGAGCTCAGCTCCAGTCCAACTTGGGACCCCATTCCAGAATATCACCTCTTAGAATACAAGAGAGAAGAGTGAAGGAATTGGTGGGGCCCTTCAGAGTTCTAACTCTGTTTCTAGGAGACTAAATGGGCATCGGGCACTAGGGAGGGGCAGACTGCAATTAGGGGGATGGTGCTAGTGTGACAGAGAGGACACTTTCAGCTTAGAGGCAGAAAGGTAGGAGACCTGCAGACTCCAAAACAAGAGAGAGATTTACCTCTTGAGCACCCAAGATCCACCCAAGCACTCAGCCCTGACTTTAAAACAGCTGGATGTCTTGGGCAGGGGGCTGAGAAAACTCAGAGGGTTGTGAGGTATCACTGGGGGCCTCTAGACAATCAGAAACAGCCATGAGCTCGATCCTGCACTGAGTAGCAGGTGATAGCTGTCTCACCCATCAATCAGCCCTTTGGAACTCTGAGCTGAGCCTTGGCCCTCACAAAGCAATATAGTGATTGGATATTTTGCCAATTATCTGCACAACGACAAAGAGGACAGGGAATGACAACACCATGCAGCATCTTCTTCCACCAGGAAGAAAGATGACCTGAGAGTTCAGCTCAGTTTAGATCACCTTGGGCATGAGTCCTGTCTTCATCAAAGACCAGGTGTAAATAGTTGGGGAAAATGTTTACCTTCTCTGTGCCTCAGTTTCTTTATCTGTACAGTGGAAATGATTATAAATACCCATCATACTTGTGGAGTACTTACCTCAGTAGCCTAGTGACTGTTGGGGTAAATGAGAACCAGGTAGATTTTTATCTTTACTGCAGTTAGAACTATCTTCTGGAGTGAACAAGTCAGAGCAGCAACCATAGACAGCTGAAAATGACAGGGCAGGGCAAGGCTAGCCCGAGAGGAGGCTCCTCTCTGTACTAGAGCTGAGTCCTGAAGGCTGTTGTGTAGAGACTGGGTGACACTGATACTGAGTGGGTCTGGGACCAGTGAGCCATAGAAGACACATCGATGCTGGGAGCTAGAGAGCTAGTCTGAGCCCAGAGGGCATATGGAGCAAGGATCTGCTCAGGTGAGGAGAATGGTCCCAGAGCCCAGTATGCAGAGGTAAAAGATGAGCATCTAAATCTGAGACCTTCAAGGAAGTGCTCAGATCCTAATTGGTGGAAGAAGAGTGTTGTATGTGTGTCTGTGTGTGTATGGGTATGTGTGTACCATGTGTATGTACATGTGTGCATGTGTAAACACTTGTGTGATTGCTGCTCTTTCTTGCTACATGCCACCCTTTCTCCTTGCTTTTGCATCTGCTGGTCCCTGAGCTAAGGTATCTTCCCCTTGTCTCTCCCACCTGGCAAGCCTTGCTTTACTGTGTGGACCTGAGAGTCCAGCTCAAACCTCTTCGCTTCCTCTTCACACCCAGATCCACAGATCTTCACTTGACTTATCCCTGGGCTCCCATTATGGCTACTGCCCACTCATCTCCAGAGGACACACAGAGGGCCCTTGGGGGTCAGCACCTCATCTGTGACACCCATCACCATTCAACTCCCCTAACCCACCGAGCAGGAGGAATCATTTGTTCATGTCAACAAATATTGATTGCGCCTCTACCACATGCCAGGCCCTTTAGGCACCAGATATTCAACCATGAATGGAACGCCCATGGGCGTTACATTTGCAGAGGAGAGGAGGAGGGTGGGCAGTGAAGCATGGGGTGTCTGTGGAGCCCCTCACAGGTCATGTGTAGGTGTGGGCTTGTTCTCCAAGTGAGAGTGGAGGCCAGGGCAGGATTTCAGCCCTGCTTTGAATTTGAACCAACTGCGTGTGTCTGTATCAGTGCCAGCGAGGAAGCACTGTCATGCTGTGGTGTCTCTACCCAGTGGAGAAAGGAGGAGGAGGGTTGCTGATGCGTCTGAAGGTTTTGGAAGACGGAGCTGGCTAAAGGAACGCGAGGAAGGGGAACTGGATGCCTTCCTCAGCTCCTGTCTCCTCCCACCCTAACATCAAACAGTGCCAGTCCTGGAGGGAAACGGGCAGATCAAGGCTTGGCACTGCCTCACCCCTGGGGCCAGAGCTGGGTGAGGGTCTTCATTTGCATTCCATTGCATCCCCCCCTCAAATCCCCCTCTCAGTAGTCTTTGATCTGGTTTGATGTCTCCTTCAGCCTCTTCCCAGGCAGGAAGGCTTTCATCCTCAGGAGGGAGGCAGCTCCCAGCCCAGCTGCATGTCACTGGCTCTGACTGCCACAGTGTGGTGGGGGAAGGAGGAAGGGCATTGTCCTTTCTACTGGATCAGTTAAGATGACAGCCCTCCTGAGACCTGGCCAGTGACTCCGTGTCCCAGGTGAAGGGACTGGTTCTTAGGGGGATAGCCAGTTTGGTCACACAGCTGCAGAGGGATACAAACTTAGACCTGCAACCCTCGGATGGACAGCAATGCTGGAAAGTGGCTGCACCAGCCCAAATGTGGGCAATTGTCAGGGAAGGCAGAGAAGAACCACTATGTGGAAGGCAGGTCTGCGGCTGAGAGAGAGTTATGAAAACATATATGCAGATGCATCGATGTAGTCCCTATTTTCCCTTTGGACTTGATTGATCTGGACTGAGAGAATTCATGGTGTAATGGCTTAGAAGGATGTTCATTGAAGCTCTGGGGGGAAATGTCTCTTGTTTTGGCTCAATCTAGGTAAGAGGCTGGGGAACATCTCCCTGGGCCCTAAAATGATGCCAGATGGTCAGGGTGGTGCAAAGGGAAATCTGGCTTCTCAGGCTGGCCTGGGCCGGAATCATTATTCAGTTTAGTGTCCCTGATGGACATAGATGGTAGGAGTGGGTATTGCTTCTTTCCCACCAGCTGGTACCCCTGTGGGTGAGTGGCAGTAATGGCTATTAGCACTCATAATAACTGGTATTTATTGAACATTCACTCAGTGCCAGGCACTGTACTAAAAGCCTCATGTATTCGAACTCATTTTATCCCCCACATGGCTCTACCCAAGGAGGGCATATGCCATGGCTAAGAGTGCACTGCCAAAAAATGGTAGGGCCAGAATTCCGCATCGCTTCTTTTCCTCTCTGGAACCCTGTTCCCCTCCTCATCCTTCCTGTTCCTCCCTGATCCACAGACAAAGTTAGAGAAGAAGAAGTGCCCTCTACCCCTAGACTCACACCTGTGGGGCTCAGGCACCAACCAGATGGTTCTGGAATCCAAGAACTAACTAGAAGGCACTTTGTGTATGGGGAGTGAACCCACAGAATCCCAATTGCCCAAAAGATCCCTCAGGGTCCTGTGTGAGTCATTGCCAGGTTTTCAGGCTCTGCCCAGTAGCTGAGGGGTAGGTTTGCAGAGTGCTTAAGGTCTCTATGCTCTTGCCTGATGCTATGCAGCCCCAGGACAAAAGCTTTTTGGAGCAGGGGAGAATCCACCAGCTCTGTCATCCTAAATAACTGGCATTTTTCTCCCCAATCCCAAACAGATGCCCTTGAGTCTCCATGTCTCTCAGCAGGTGTCTACCCACCAGCCACAGCCCTCAAAGGCGCTTATTTCTACCCTGGCCCCAGCCCCAGGATTCTCCCTAGCTCAGGTCTCCCTCCTCTGGCGCTCCTTCGGCAGCTGGAGGGAAGAGAATAGTAAAAGTCTATTGCAGTAATAAAAGGCATTAACCATCTGAACACTCGCCCACAGTGCCCTAGCAGCCGTCTATCCTTAAGCAGGAAATATTGTTTAGTGCCAATGGTAATGAGCGAATCAAATTTTGAAAATTAAACCGGAATTGGAGCATTAGCACCAGGATGCTGGCATTTGGCAAGTCAAGTGGCACTGCTGTCACCGCCTCTTCTCCCTCAGGGGCCACTCACCATGAGCGGCCAGCAAGATGCTCCTGTAGCTTGGCTGAGCTGGGGTAGGGGTGGAGACAGCTAAGGCAGAGCCTGCAGGGCGCCTTTAGGGGCCTGCCCTGATCCTGAAGGTCTAGCCTGCTTCTGTTTTCTGAACTCTCCTTTTATAAGGCAAATCCTTCTGGCCTAAACCCCATTGAGTGTCAAAGTCTTTAGCACTCTCTTGGTGGGACAGAGATTCTGGCTGACCCTACCTTTTGACAAGCACCTCTACTTCCTAGGACAACTTATAGGTGGAAACCCCAAAACTCAGAGTCAGATGGAGTTCTGAAAGAATAAGGAAGGTTCTCAAGATGGGGGAAATATGAGATACACATGTTGGTGGAAGGGTGGGCAGGTGTGAGGTAGATAGAAAAGCAGCCAAACTCCCCAGGGTTCTGGTCTGCAAGCCCAGCCACAGTTCCCTTCTTGGGAGCAGGTGAAAAGTGTGGTCATGGGGCCTATCCACCCACCTGCTCTCTTCACCCAGCCCCTTCTGACCTACAGCTTAAAAGACTCTTCAGGCCTGTTTATTCTCTCTAACCTGGGACTCCATGGCAAAGACTCTGTGACTTATGGTCCAAAGACTGGATTTTCCAGGGGTCTCAGCATTTGTACAATCTCCCAACCTAGTGAATGGGAAAGCACAGAGTGGTCCTCAAGACTCACCTCAAATACTCTGTGTAATCAGGTTCCAGGTACACTATGAGAACTCACTAAATTCTTGCTCAAGGAATGACCAGAGAGGATCTCAGCTGCTGTGGCTCAGAACCTCTTGTGGTGGCTGTAAATCCTTTCACTGAACACAAAACTGAGTACTTCCGCCCACTCCCTTGTGGAGGTGGACCATGTGAGCATGGAGCCTACCCACTCCAGTGCAGTAGAGCTGGGGCTGGCACCTATCTTGTTGTTTAGTTCATATGGAAAGGTCATATTCCTACCCCTCCTCTGCTCCCACATCTACAGACATACACTCCACTTGAAAAGCACAAGTTATCTGGGTGCACTAGTAGCTCATGCCTGTAATCCTAGCTATTCAGAAGGCTGAAATCTAAGGATTTTAGTTTGCAGCCAGCCCAGTCAAGTAAGTCCACTGAGACTCTTATCTCTAATTAAACACCAAAAAGCCAGAAATGAGGCTGCGGCTCAAGTGGTAGGGTGTTCAACTTGAGCACAAATGCTTTGAGACAACACCCAGGCCCTGAGTTAAAGCCCCAAAACTGGAGAAAAATATAAAAAGCACAAAAATCAGCTGTAGGGGCTCTGACATTGAAATCCCACAGGCTGGCGCTAGTTCAAGTCCCAGCTGTGATTCTTACTGTGCATCCTGGAGCTTCCATGTCACTGGACCTTCTTCAGAAGGAAATCATGAGATCCTGGTGTTATCCTGAGACCTGCCAGCTCTGATACTCTAAGGCCTCATCTTAGAGTACCAGTTCTTAGAACCACTAGTCCTTGTCATCTTGGAACTTGCTTAATATTGATGGCCTGTCTCCCCAGCTGAATGTCAGCTCTAGTGAGTGGCTTTTCCTCTTTTTCACTGAGTTTGAACCAGTACTTAAAACAGTAAATGGCACAGAGAAGATGCTCAGTGAACAGCTGTTGGATGACTGCAGAACCATGTTTCCTTTGTTCTGTCCCTTGCCCAGGAGGAGTCTGTGTAAAGATGCCAGGACTGAATCATGGCTCGTGCATCTTGACCAGGCTTGCCTGAGCTGGGCTCCGGTGAACACAGTGCCATGACCTCAGCTAGGCTATCAGAGGAGGATGTTGGGTACCCAATGTTGTTCTGTGCTTGTTTATCACACCCTGATCCCCTTAGGGGCCCCTCTCACTCAGGGTCACCTTTGGCTCTTCCTTACCTCACCTTCCTTGGCCAGTCAGAGTAATATCCACCTGAACCCTCTGCAGAGGGAGCAGCAATTCCTGCACACCTGACCATGGGAGGCAACAGCTGAGGGCTCCCATTGAGAGAAAGAGCACCAAAGCCTTCCAATCACCTAAAAACCCTAGTTTAGACAACCAGGCAGTGGCTAGGAATGCTTGAACTCTACCAAAATTAGGGGCGGTGTCTGTGTTGGAGGCAAGTGGTCCCTGGCTGAGAGAACAGGGTCATTCTCTGAAAGTTAGCTAAGTTGGGATCAGATCTAAAAGATCTTGGAAACATGGGGGGAAAGTGGCCATCAAGGATGTGGACAGAGGAGATGGAGACTAGGAAGATGTCCAGCCTATTATTGCAGATGCTCCTCCCCTCCCCCCCCCCCCCCCCCCCCCCACCGCTCTATCCTGACACATGGAGCTGATGACCTCTCAAAATCAATTATCTGTCTCCTCACTACAGGAGTAGCCTTTTTGGCCAAATCAGGGCAGGAAAACTAAGGGAGTATAGCACCTCCTTTCTTCTTCTTCCCACATAAAGAAATCCAAGTGATATGATTACTTCTTGCCAAGCACTGTCCCTGCAACATCTCCTGGAATCCTAGTAACCACCTCAAGGATGGTCTACCTCTCCCCATTTTACAGGCCTAGAGAAATGAGGTATGGATCAGTTGGGAGCCAAGGAAGCTGGGTGCAAAGCACTGGACCTACCCAGAAGGGACTCCATTCTAAACTCAGAATCCTGCTAGCTCTTTAGCTGAAAGACTAGCCTGAATAGCACTCCCAGAGTGAAAAGAATACAAGTTTGAGGATGCTAGACACAATAATGAGAGTAGGGTGGAATTCATCCCAGAATACTTGGAGGAAGTGAATCTGGATCTAGGTTTCTTTGGTTTCATACAGTCTTCCAGAAATGTGAGCTAACTGCCATTCCTCTGGAAAAATTAGTATGGGCAGGAAGGGACAGCCTGGTACTCTGCGCATTTGGAAAGATCTCAAGAGAAAGGGTATAGGCTACACCTCGAAGTGTGCAGTAAAAGACTCAAGAGGAAGAGAGAAGGAATTATGTGGGGGGAGGGGTGATCCCACTGGCAAAAGGGAAGAGGCAGGATAGGAAGGCATGTGTGGATGAATTTTAATGCAATCAGAAAGCTGTCATCATGATAATAAAGGAATACATTCAGACGTCAGGAGAGGGAAGGCAAGGAGCTGTGTCCTAGCATTTAAATCAGGATCCATGGAGGAGGTGTCTTCCCTTCCCTTCCTTTTTCTTTCTAAGGGAAGATACAGAATTTTTAAGCTAGAGGGCTAGGGATTTGTAAGGTGTGGTTTTCTGGAAATTCTGATTTAGTTCCCTTTCTTTTCTCATCTCACTTCTCTCTGCTTTCTTTCTACTTGGTTTCCCTCTTTTTTTTGCCATCTCCCCTCTTTCCATTCCTAATTTCTCCTCCTCCCATCCCTTGTCATTCCACCTCCCACCCTGTTGTTGGTGTCCTAGTCCTTGTTGCTCCCACCCCAGACTTTGGAGTTGTAAGCTCTGAGGGTCCTGTAGCCCTCGTGATAGGGTGAGCTATGCCCCCAAATATTACCATGACATAGAACAGACCAGGCTAGAGTGGACCCAGAGCTTTGGCTGCAGCTCAGCTGTAATGGAGAGCCAAGCTGACCCAGAACTGGTAATAGGAACTGACACTGTGCCCTCCAGTTATAGGAGGAGCAGGAATGCAGCATCCCTCATGGTTAAGAACTTGCTCAGTGCTGAATATGCCCACAGGGGAGTGGGCAGGGCTTCTGCAGAGGAGGATTGGAAAGGCTTGGGAAGCAGTGTGGAGCCAGGAAACTTGTTCTGCTTTGCTTCCAACTGGGGATCAGTCCCTCATCAGCTCTGTGTGAACTCTCCCAGCAATGAAGGTTCAGAGGGACTCAGGTTCCCTCAGTGCCCTGTATTTAGAGGAAACCACAAATATGTGGCTGTTTGCAGTTTCAGGGGTCTGCATTTTTGCAGACTTGGCTGTATGTCAATCATTTACTAGTCCACAAACATCTAGTAAGTGCCTGCTGAGAACTGCCACCGCTGGGACCCTGTTCTAGTTACTGTGGCTGCATACCAATTTAGCCCAAAACCAAGTTGTGAAACAAATGTTTCTCATGCCCATGGGTTCCAAGAGACAGGAATTCACAGGGCACAGCATGGAAGGCTTGTTTCTGCTGTAGGATGTCTGGGCCTCAGGCGGAAGATTCACAAGCTGGGAGATGGAATATCTGAGGACTCATTTGCTCACAGGTCTGGTGTCTGACACTGGTTGTCAACTAGGGACATCAATGGACCCTGTGTGGTGCTCACTGGGGACCTTCACAGCATGGTGGTTGCCTTCCACAGAGCAAATATCCTCAAAGAGAGCCAACCTGGGCTTGTTCCCCTTTATGACCTTGCCTTGGAAGTCACAGTGGAGGAGGAACATTGAATATGTGTGTGTGTGTGTGTGTGTGTGTGTGTGTGTGTGTGTGTGTGGTCCTTCTGTAACCATTTACAAGCTTCTGTAGATCCATGTTGTGGGGTCGACTAAATACTAGACACTAAACACTGGACACTCAGCCCTGAGGGAGGGGAGCAGGAGAGGTGGGGAGTAGGCTGTGAGGCATCTTACCTAATAGGCTTCCCCAAAGTGCTCAGGCTGAATTTTACAGAAAAGGAAAGACCAAGTTTAAGTCTAGGCATGCAGACAAGGTGAAGTGAGACAGAAAGGAGGTGTGCCTCTAGGAATGGGATAGGACCTCCCTCCCTCCCTCCCTCCCTCCCTCCCTCCCTTCCTCCCTTCCTTCCTTCTCTGTTCATTCTCTAATCCCAGTGAGGGTCTACTATGTACCAGGTATTGCCGCTGCAGCCAAGACCTAGTCTCTTTCCCCAGGAAGTGACCTGTGGGTGAAGGAGAGGAGGAGAGCTAGATATAAACCAACTCCTTGATAAGAAATGCACTCATTACCTTGCCCGTGTAATTGTAACCCTCTGTACGGTATTTTCACTATTAAAAAAAAAAAAACAACTCCACAGGCAAACTCGTTTTGAAATTTGGGCAGAGAGTAAAGGAAGGGAGGCCCCACAAGCCTCTCCTTGGGGGCGGAGGCAATGTGGGAAGAGGAAGACTCGGCCTTGGGATCCACCGTGATCTCCCAGCAATGAGAACAGCATAAGCAAAGGTCCACGGCAGAAATATCTAGTGCAAATAATTCTGGCACCTGAATAAGACAACGTTCACAAGGAAGGAGAAGGAAACGCAGGGCAGGCCCAGAGACCTACGTAGTCCAGGCCAAGGACCAGACCAGGGGCTTGCCCATTGGGGTGGGACCGCTTCTGCCTAGTGGCTGCCATTCACCCCCTGCCTCCCTACGACCTCACCGGCTCCTTTGGCTGCGCCCTAACTCTGCTACCCTGCCTTTCTGGCCTGTGCCCCCCAATATCTCCCTCATCCCCCTCCCCCGCGCCCTCCCCAGCTCAGCTACGCCCATCCTCTCCCCCATGCCCCTCCCTCTCTGGCTGAGCACTGCCCCTGCTCCCCAACTCTCCCCAATCCCCCCCGTTGCCCTCCCCCTTCGGACGCGTCCTCTTTTCCCCCCGGGCCCGCCCCCGCGCTGCCCGGCCTCCGGCCCGGGTAAGCATCTCCTAAATTTGTTCTAGAAGATAGAAAACTCTTCGTGGGTATGCTCAACAAGCAGCAGTCTGAGGACGACGTGCGCCGTCTCTTTGAGGCCTTTGGGAACATTGAAGAGTGCACCATCCTGCGCGGTCCGGATGGCAACAGCAAGGGTGTGTGGGCGGGGCCGCGGGCGGGGCGGGCGCGGGGAGGGGCGGGGACGGGACCACCACCCATCCCGACGGGGCGGAGCCGGGGAAGGATGCTTGGAAGATCCTAGGAGGTCCGAATGTGGTCTGGGAGGGGACGATTATGGGTCTTTCTGCTCTATGGGCTTTGTTTCTAGCACCTCTCCTTCTCCCTCTCTCCTTCTCTCCTCCTCCCTCTCCCTCCCTTCCTCTCCTCTCTCGCTTTCTTTCCTCTTCTCCTTCAACTCTCTCTCTGTTTTCTCCTGAGATGCGTGCCCCACCTTGCCAGGCTTCCCTTCTTCCCCCTACCTTCTCTCCCCGGGGTCCTTCAGACCTTGGCTCAGCTTTTCCTGTCCCTTCAGGATGCGCCTTTGTGAAATACTCCTCCCACGCTGAGGCACAAGCTGCCATCAACGCTCTACACGGCAGCCAGACCATGCCTGTGAGTATGGTCTGGGAGGGGTCCCTTAGAGCAGGACCAGGACAGCTGTGAATGGACACGTCCACACCCATAGGCCTCAACTGCTGGAGGGGAGGTGGGAAGATGGGGGGGGCAATCTGTTGCCATCACTGTATCCCTGAGAGACAAGAAAGCATTGTCCTTATCACTGTTTCTCAAACAAGGACATCAAGGCCCAGAGATATGTTAAGAGATTGCCCAAGATCACCCAGATGGGAAATGTCCACCCTTGGGTTTGGACCTTGAACCTCAGTTAGGCAAACACTGGTGCCTATCTGGGATAGGGGATTGCCCCTCACAGAGATGAGCAGGACCAGGCAGGGAAAGGGATGCTGGGGCTGAGGGCTGAATGTTGGGGCAGGTAGGTCTGACATATCATCCTGGCTTCAGGGAGCCTCATCCAGTCTGGTGGTCAAGTTTGCCGACACTGACAAGGAACGCACGATGCGACGAATGCAACAGATGGCTGGCCAGATGGGCATGTTCAACCCCATGGCCATCCCCTTCGGGGCCTACGGAGCCTATGCTCAGGCAGTAAGTGGGGGCAGGGATGGGCTGACGTTCTGGAGCTCACTCACTCACCCATCAGTCCCAGAGAAATTCTACTCTGCCTTGGGGAGTGAGGAGGGCCAGGCATAAACTCAGGGCATGTAGCCTCAGAAGGAAGGAGTTAAGAGAAGGCCAGTGCAGCTTGGGGTGGCATGACAGGAGGATGTGGGTTGCTGCTCTGGAAAGAGCTCAAAGGAAGCTTCCTGGTGGGTCACCCTGAGCACTCTTTCCCCTTAGTCGAGTCAGTGCTGAATCCTAGGTAGCACGGGCTTCTCACAACTCCCTCCCCTTCCTTTCAGAGAGGGCGTTCTCGGGGCTTTTTTTCATTCCTGGAAGGGGTCCTGTGAAGTTACCCAAAGCCCTCACACCCACATTTCCCCTAAGTCTTCTACTGTCACCTGTGATCCCCTCAGGCCACTGATCCATCACCATTTCTTCCACATTGAACCCACTCCTACAGCATCTCCATCAATTGCTTCCAGGCATAGAACAAAAGTCCCCATATGGTGGTGCTGTGGTCCACTAAGGTTCTGATTCTAACCACAGAAGCTCATCTTATTTCTGCACTATTGTCTAGCTTTAGACACTTTCAAACAGCCTTCCCGCCCCCTCTCACCTTTGTGATGACATTCTTGGAGGTCTGTTCATGATTCTCCTGTCTCTTCTACCCAGCATACTCCAAGTTATTACCATTTAGAACAACTGTCCCTTCTCTATTTTTTTTTGGTAGGTGATGGGACTTGAACTCAGGGCCTGGGCTCTGTCCCTGTGGTCTCTTGCTCAAGGTTAGCACTCTGCCACTTTGACCCACAGCGCCACTTCCTCACCCTATGACTTTTGAATACAGGCATCTTCCAAGGAGGTGACCTCTAATAGCAAGTGCAGACTAAGACAGGAACAAAGAAGGCATCAGTGCTGTCTGGGGGTGGTGACTAGGAGACAGTTCCAGCGCTCTGGGGCTCAGAACCTGGGAAGTTAACCTCAGGAACGGAGCCCGCTGGTGGGGAGGGAAGCCTTCCGGAAGCATGTGATATTTTTCCTACTCCCTCTGCCCCAGCTGATGCAGCAGCAAGCAGCCCTCATGGCATCAGTCGCACAGGGTGGCTACCTGAATCCCATGGCTGCCTTCGCTGCTGCCCAGATGCAACAGATGGCAGCCCTCAACATGAATGGCCTGGCGGCCGCACCCATGACCCCAACCTCAGGTAAGCCAGCAGGTTCCAGCCCAGTGATAGAGTTAGCTGGGCCCAGATTAAGGCTTCTTTTTCATAGGTAGTGGATCATCCCAAACAAGAGTATATGGTATTGGGCAATTTGTCTGAAAAGGTTTCAATGCTTGGAAACTCAAGGGAAGATTGGGTAGGGGCCCCCATGAAATCCATGATAGGATTTAGAATTGATGAGAATTCAAGTTGGTAAACAGTTCAAATTGATCCCTATTAGCAACCAATATTTTAGTGAAAACCTTTCTCTTTGATGTCAAGGGTGGCTCTGCCTATTTAAGCCATTGAAGATGCAGTGGCCCTTTGTAAGACAATTATGCAACCAGCTAGGAAGAAACACAGAGTTATCAAAGGACAGGAATTGGAAACACTCATCTCACAAAGCATGTTTATTTTAAGTGGCTTTTGACTCTTCTCCAAAAGAAGATCCTCAACCAGTATAGTCATTTGGGGCTCTACCCCTAGGACATTTGACAGCGTCCAGAGACATTTCTGTTTTTCCCAACTGGGAGAGGGGAATGGTATTATAATCTAATTGGTAGAGGTCAGAAATGTTACCCATCCTCTATCACACAGCATAGTTCCCCACAACAAGAAAACTACTGGCCCCAAATAAATCTAGTGTCAACATTGAAAAATTCTGGTCTAAACGCCCCGACTGAGTAAATATCCCACTCTAATTCATCAAGGGTCCTTGGGTGGCAGACCATGACAGCAACATCCTGACATCCAAGAGCTGCTCCTTTCCCAGCTGAAAGTCATAAAAGACTGTGATGCCACTGAGCCCATCTTGATATTGCCGTGTCCCTAAAGGATAGGCCCTAGCCTCAGGGATACTTTTGAGCCTTACATCTTTTATTTTCAGAGAGAGAGAACGAAGTACTTCTTACATTAAGAGGAAGACTCTTTCCAGCTTCTGGGATCTCAGTGACATCTTCATGTAATTTGTATCTTGGGTTCTCACATCTTCTACCCAGTTGGAATAAGAAGACACACGTTATTGTCATGTGATCCCAGCTTTATTCCTAACACCATGAGCACAAGCACACCTTCTACTGTAGGAGGTTTAAATGTCTACTTTGTGTATAAGAAAGGGCCAAGACTGATTGAATAATAACTTTCTCAGTACAAGGGAACCAGAGTTAAGACCTCCTCCATCTCAGCAACAAAACTTCTTAGGAAAACATATCAGCTCCCCATGAGTAAAATGAGAACCAGTCAATTCTAACTTCTCAGGAGTGAGCAAAGCCACTGAAAATGGGGGGCCATGTGTTGTTAAAGTTGGGAGCACTGAGAATAGTCTGTGTGCTTTGGAGTCAAAAGTGAATGGTCAGTGGTCAGAGATATTCTCATGGCAAAATTAGAGTGTATAAAGCTGGTCTGTATCAGAAGATAAACTAGGGTATGATTCACCAATAACACTGAGCTATGTGTCAGTTCCAATTCAATCTCCAGGCCCTAGAAGCCAGGAAAGAGGAAGAGCTCCCTGGGTTAGCTTGCCTCACCTTTGTTCTGTTTGCCTCTTCTTTTTCCCAATATGTCTGCATCCCTGGAACCAGGTGGCAGCACCCCTCCGGGCATCACTGCACCAGCTGTGCCTAGCATCCCATCCCCCATTGGGGTGAACGGCTTCACTGGCCTTCCCCCACAGGCCAATGGACAACCTGCCGCGGAAGCTGTGTTTGCCAATGGCATCCACCCCTACCCAGGTAAGCACATCCAATAGGGCTTCTTTCCCCACCCAATCTATTCTTTCTTTATCCTTGCTCTTATAACAAGGAACCTGTGGCTCCTACTCTGTTCCTTGGTGAAATTCTAAATATGGTGAGAGAGAGCCAACGTGTTTCCCAGCTTCAGAGTATCTATGATGGGAGTGTAGAGGCTGAAATCTCACCCTCAGGGAGTGTCTGGTTCATCAGTGAGAGAATCCTATTGCAGGGATGTCCCTAGGGAAGAAAAGACAGCAGATGCAGTTGTACAGCCCACACAAAGAGGCCAGTGACTGCAAATTAATTGAGTGTGAATTTGAGCTATAAGAATTAAAAAGGTCTAAGTTAAAAGAATAATCAAACAGTGTTAAAGAAAAATCTTGGAGAAGAAAGTGGAGGTATGTTGATTGGCAGTCGAATTAGTACATGCCAGTCCTGTCTTTTCTTGCTCATAAAATCATGTTCAGCTCCTTGGACAGCAACTGGGGGAGGGGAGGGGACAGACACATCTCTGGGACATGCAGTTCTTGAAGAAGATCCCGGAGGCCTATTCCTGATTAACATTGCCCTTCTCACACACAACAGTTCTCACATAGCTAGGATGTACAGTTGACCTGAATCACTTCCTCACTATGGTGGGAGGCAAAACCCAGGAGGATCTGGATTCAGGCATGTGCCTGGGCAGAAAGTGAGACCCTATCTCAAAAATAACCAATGTGAAAAAAGACCTGAAAGCACAGATTAACAGTAGAACACCTGTCTAGCAAGTGTGAGGCTCAGAAGTAAAAAAAAAATCCTGGTATTACCCCCCACTTAAAAAAAAAGTAAATATCCTTAAACTCAAGAAGGTAAAAGATTCAAATGAAGGGAGAACTCCACAGGCTTAAGATGAAGCCGCAAGGAGCCTTCCTGAGTCAGAGGTTCAGGAGAAACTTTTTTTTATTGTCAGTTGTGGCGCGTGAACTCTGGGCATGGGCGCTGTCCATCAGCTCTTCAGCTCAAGGCTAGTGTTCTATCACTTGAGCCACAGCGCCACTTCCGGCTTTCTGGCAGTTTATTGGCAATTGGTGTTTCATGGGCTTTCCTGCCCCTCGCTGGCTTTGAACCACAATCCTCAGATCTCAGCCTCCTGAATAGCTAGGGTTACAGGTGTGAGCCACTGGTGCCTGGCTCAGGAGAAACTTTAACTGGCATTAGAAGTAGGGATGAACTAAGCACACTCCTGTGATGAGACCTTTCCTGGAAGCTTAGAGGAGGAAGTAGGAGAAGTCCACCCAACAGGGACCAGGGATCGTGGAAGGCTGACCAATAGGGAGAAGGAGCCAATTCAGATGAACCTCTGGAGGGTTACAGTCATACTCCTCACTCTGAATGCTCATTGGAATCACTGAGGAGCTTAGTAAGCCCACCACAATTCAATGTATGTCATACATGAAAGTTCTACTAGCTATAGATGGAAAGATCACTGTGCTAGTAGGAAATAAAGGAGCAGAATTTCCTGAACTAGGAGTTGTCCTTTATTCCAGTGTTCAATGAGAAAAGTAAGGCTTGCCTTGCAGCACCATCCTCAGTCCACAGATACGCAGCCTGAGAAGTCTAGAGATCTGGTAGTGCTCAGAGGCTCTGGGTGTTAAGACTGAAGACTGCAGGATGGGAACAGTGGTGAGGGAGGGGATCGGCCAGCTGGAGGTAGAAGTGACTCCACCAGTGTTAGGCTTGTGTGCTGGAAGGTGTCATCCCAGCGTCTCTGGGTGGTTTTGTTCTCCACCTTTCCCTTCCTCCAGGCACATCTGGATCTTTGGATTCTGACAAACCCACCAACATATGTGAGCCCATTTCCCTCCTAGAATTTGTAATTGTTTCATTTCCCTGTGTGTAACAATCTGTCAGATCCTGTAAACAATCCCCTGCCAAAGCAAGAGATAGGAGAGACAGAGACAGAGACACAGAGAGAAACAGAGAGGAAAATAGTACTTTAAAAAATGATTTACCATCTTTAAATGCAGAGTTTGGAGTCACTGTAATGAGCGAGATCCTTCAAAATGTTCACTCTTTGGCAGTTACTAATGAGGTCGTTAAGCAGAGAAGGGGGAGGGTTCAAGGATGCTTTTCTCCACTTACTAGCCCCAGTGGCGTCTTCATTCTCCCTTCTCAATTGTAAGCATGTTAGAGCATACAGTATGGCCTTCTCTGCCACACAGCCCTTAGGAAGGGCTGCCTCTGACAAACACTGAAGATTGTTCACAAACCCTTCAGCTATATTGTTCAGTGAGCACTTACTGAGTTCATAACAGCGTGCTAGGAGGCTACCATGTGACTTTTCTATATGTAGGAGTCACATTGTGTGCCTGAAGAAGGGACACCTTTTCTAATGCACATAAAGGAACTGAGTAGGTGAGTAGGAGGAAGATCAAGAGGCTGAGGCAGATGTAGCTGTCTCCTAGAGATCTGGCAGAGGATTCAGGCAGAGGTGCAGGAGTCAGGAGATCACTCTTCCCAGAACATCCCAGGGAGTTTTGAGCTTTGGTCTAAACACTAGGGAACAAAGAGTTAGATTGGAACAGCTCCTGGAAGCAAACAGCCAGCAACACAGACCATCTTCTGTGTTGCTCTTCTCTGCTCAGCAGAGCCCTGGTATAGGCTGTTTTCTCTGCTGTGACTTAGTTCCTAAAGCATTTGGGGACTGTCATCCTACTTTCCCTAGGGACCTCTATCCCAGGCTTTTCCAAGAGCTCTCCTGAGGTCTAGGTGCTATTTCCTAATGGAATTGTACTGTAAGACTCAGGGACAAGAGTATGGAAAGAAACTTGGGAATTCACCCACTCTAAAGGTACCCAAGCGTGACATTCAGTTAGTCTAGCTTGCTTTGGCCAACAGGCATGTGAGCCCAGGGATGTTTTTCTCCTGCTACCAGTGAGATAACCCCACCTACCTCCTTGAGCCTCCCAGAATCCTGCACCCATTTCAGTCATCTCCAGCCTTAGTCACCAAAGGTGCCTTCCTTAGTCACCATCCTCTGCTGAGACACACTTTGATCTTTTGCTCACAACTCCTTAGAATTCAGAGGTAAACCAAACCTTTGCCCTAGGCCAGCTTCCCCAAGGTTCTTGTAAAGTTTGAGGTCAAAAATCTTTTCCCACTGGGAAGCAGACATCCCAGAGCCACAAGTCAGAAGTGGGGTCTTGTGTCTTCTGGATCCTTGGTTTCTGTAAGCCACACCCTTCTCCCAGCCTCACTTATATGGCCAGCTCCGACTGGGAGAGTCTACAGCAAGGCCAGGAGTGGAAGATCTCCATGTCTTGTACAGATTCCCTAGGAGTCCCTCTGAACGACATTAGTGAGTTCAGAAAGACAAAGTGATGAAGTAAGGCCTCCTGTGGTCTTTCTTTCATCCACATGAGACCTGCCAGGCTGTTCTTTTGTTCAGTGCCCCCAACTTCTGCTGAGGATCAGTGAGGACAAGGCCCCCTCCCTGCTGACATCCTGCACCCTCACAGCCCCTCTCCAGATCTGGGTACTTCATGCGTCTCCCCACCAAGGCCCCCATGGTTGAGCCCTCCTCTGGAATCTCTTCCCTAGCCCTCTAGTCTTCTGCATGAAACCCCACCCTCCTCCCACCCAAGACAGCTGCATCCTGTATCTCCCAGCCACGGTGGGGGGCAATGCTCTCATTTCCTAAGGGCCCTGAGCACAGAAAGGAGACTTCCAACAGGGCCCAGCATCAAGATGCTTATCTCCAATGTTCCAAGGGCCAGCCTACAGTGGCTGGAAAAGAGCAGTGCAGCCATTGCATGGTACCCCTGGATAGGGTGGGGCAGGGGCCAGTTTAGACAGGCACTACTGACATCTTCTCCCTTGGCTCCCTTGCAGCACAGAGCCCCACCGCCGCGGACCCCCTGCAGCAGGCCTACGCTGGAGTGCAGCAGTATGCAGGTCGTTAGTACCCACGCGTCTCCTAGAGCCTGCCTGTGGCACCAGTGCTCTCTTCCTACCCCCAAATCTGGGCTCAGCACTGCATGGTTGGGGAGGGACTGGCAGGGGATCTGGGTGGAAGGAGGGAGGGCTATGCTGGCAGAGATACCCATGCCCACCCCAAATACCCCCTCCACCATTGGGCTGCCTTGATCTTTCAGCATTCAAGGCAGTTTTTCCAATGTACATTCTGCCCAGAGAGTAGTAGGTATGCAGAATTTCAGATAGGTCAGTGAGCCAGGCCGAAGGATTCCCTCCTAGGCTATCATTTGTTATTGAAGCCCGTTAATACTGACTGCTAGGGTCTGTGTACCCAGGAACCCCAAAGTGACATTGCATCACTGGGGCCAGCGCTGCCCTGTGCTTCTCTGCTCAGTGCAATCCCTGGTCACTTGTCCAGGAAGTACAGGGCCTGGACTTGAGAGGAGGAGGGACTCAGGAAAGGAAGCAGCTTCTGCTCACTCTTCACATGCAGGCAAGTGAGATACAGCTGAGGCAGGAGGAGAGGCAGCTGGAGATAGGAAAAAAAAAAAGAAGACGCTCAAAGAAACAGCCTGAGGGGGTGGGGGATGGGGTAACTGAGCCCAGCTAAGCTACCAGCAAGCTTCTGCCTTTCTTCTGTCTCTGGGTTGGGCAATATACCCATCATCATCTCTGCCCAACCTGCGCCTTATTATCTGGCCTGGTCAAGGTCTCTCTTCACTGGATTTAGAGAGCCAGACCCATCTCTCCTGAGGGTAATGGGTCTCTCTGGCAAGATGGACAATCAAGGGAAGCTGACTCTGTTTAACTAGGGTCTAGAGGAAGCTTTCTTATTGGCCAAACTCTCCACAGCTCTAACCTCAGGTCTAGACCAGGCTAAGGAGTGTGCTGGCCATTCTTGTCCTACCTTTGACCTTTTCCAAGTAGATACAGAAATCAGGTTTGTCCAACTGAGTCCTGTGCCCCTGGGCAGGCTTCTTGGAAGCCAAGTCTATAGCTCAGGCAGAGCCCTTTGTCCTCTGACAGATGCCACTTGAGTGAGAGTAAAGGTAGATGAGCCATGATTGCCCAGTGTTCCAGGTTCAACCTGCCTGCCCCCACCCCCAAACATACCACACACACACACACACACACACACACACACACACACACACACACACACACACACACTCACACTTAGCATCACCCTGTCACTCCTTCACTGGTACCAAAAATTAAAGACTGCTTTCTCTGAAGTGGCTGAGCAGACACATACCCTGTGTCTGGTCAGCCTTTACTGCCTGACACTGAACCTCTTCTCTTTCTTCCTACTTCTCACCCTGTCTGCCTTTCTCTCTGCATCTTGTCGCCATCGCTGTCTCTCGCCTCTTCCCTTGGCCCTCCAGCAGCCGCCTATCCTGCTGCCTATGGTCAGATAAGCCAGGCATTTCCTCAGCCACCACCAATGATTCCCCAGCAACAGAGAGAAGGTGAGTCATGGCCCCTCCCCTTCCTCTCTCCCTAAAGAGATTGTTTGTCTGTTGAGCCTCTGGACTCCCGTGGGCCTCTGGCAAGGGCCTTGGTTAGAAAGACAACCCTGTCTCTGTGTATGTGGAGGTGGATGGGACAGGGCAGCAGGGTGGTAAGATATGCTTCTATCCTGTCCATACATAGAGGGATGCACCTTGTAGGTAGCTTTGTAAACCAGAGTGGTGACTTAGCCTAGGAGCAGGAGACAGGGCAGATTGCCGTCCATCACTCACATAGCAGCTTTCCTATGTAGTTCCATCATTTACCACCGGTCTGACACAGCACACATGCCAGTATCTTGGCTAGGGTTACATTCCTTCCCTAGCAAGCCTTTGAATCAGCCTTTTAATAGAACCCAACAGAGGTTAGGCAGGTATTAACTGGTAGGGGCCTTTCTCCTGCCCCAGGGAGTCCTCAGCTTTAGGGAGGACATAGAAGCCCATTCTGTGTGTTCCCAGACAGTGAGAACACAGCTGGGAGATGAGTCTCCAACCATGTGGGTGCTTTAGTGGCATATTCACAGCCTGATATCTGTGGGTGTGGGTGAGGGAAACTAGTTCATCCTGGAAGAGATATTGTGCCCTCCATGTAGAATAGACAGACAGGTGGAGCTCCTTGTCTCTTGGGCAGATCAAGGCATGGGGGTGGGAACAATGTAGTACAGGTCTAGTAAAGAGGTATGTCCCGAACATCACATCTAGTATGTGAGCATAAACAGGAAGGAAAGCTCCATTAGCTTGGGTGGCAGGGACCACATAATGGTTTTTAGCACCCTTTTATCCCAAGGCTCAGAATCAAGAAGACCAGAGCCTGGATGAACAAGTTTTCCCCCCCCCCTTGTCCCAGAGGACTTGCCCACAGAGAGCTGAGCTTGAGGAATTGGAACACTAACAAAATCCTGTCTTCTTTACCTCCAACAATACCCTAAAGTCTGTTCTAGGGGCCCTCATGGCAGGGACTTAGAGTGATCTCCAGTTGCTATAGTCCCTGCATCAGACCATTCCAGAGCTGTGGGATATAGATTACTTAGAAGGGACCTTGGGTATGTTGTAGTCCAAACCCTTTTGATGAGACAGAATCCTAGCAGGGCCTAGTACCTGCATAGCCAAAAGCCAGGATTTTGAAACCAACATTTGATCGAACATCCAGCTTGCTCTCCTCCTTCCCAGATGACCCCAGATAAATCACCCACTTTATCCTTAGTGTTCTCACTTAGTGTTCTCCCCAGAAGGGCACTTCCCTGGGGACTGCTCTGCCACTGCCGTCCTTGATTCGAGCCATCTTCAATCAGGGTGGCACCCAGTGTTGCTGGTACAGGCCTAGAGCCAAGAGCTATGTCTACAAACCCTGCTGCTTTTGCCATCTGTTGGTCATCCAGCTAACCACAATCAGCTTCCTGCATCACCCTGTAGGCTCATGAGTCTTTAAATACCATCACCACACCCCTACCACACTGACCCAACATACCTGGCGTCCCCCACTGCTGATCCCCAGCCACTTTCTGTTCCTCCTCTGTACCTTATGCATGGAGCTCTCACCTCTTTCTCAGTTTTACCATCTCTGAGAAGCGTAAGCCACACCTTCTCCCATGCCCGGCTACAAAACCAGACCCTTTGGGACAGCCCCCACTCCTAGGGTAGAGGACCCTTTGGGACAGCCCCCACTCCTAGGGTAGAGGATCTCCCATTACTGTCTTCCATTCTCTCTGGCCATGATGAGTAAGCTGAACTCCCCCAGGGGAGCAGAGGTTGTGGAGGGGCTGGGGCTGAATTCAGAGACTAAAGGAATTGAGCAGCGTACGTGGGAGAGATCATGGTACTGGGAATGGGTTGCTGGTGAGGTTGAAGGCTGAGGTGGGCCTAGAAGAAGGAAGCCTCAGCACATAGAGATGGGGAGGCAGGCACTCCAGAAGGGGGACACCAAGAGCAAAGGATGCTGCTAAACATAAGGTGAGCCTGGTACTCGGGAGACAGGCAGAAAGGTAGGTTGGAGCAAGACCAGAGCTGGGTCCCATGATGCTTTCTAAGGCCTGGATGGGAAAGAAGACTGTATTTCCCTAGCTCTCCCTAATAGTTGTCTTTTTAATATCATAGTCACTTTCCCTTCTGAGGACAGCAACTGAATATCAGAATGCACTGGGTACTGGGGATGACTCTTGTTCCAGCTCCTTCTCTTGGAGCTGAGTCTGAAAACCACCAGATGCCTGAGTCTTCCTCCACTCCTTAGGCCACCTGCTCCACAGATGGGACAAGGTTGCCCTCAGGGATGGCTATAGCGCCAGCTCTGCCTAAGACTGCTATATGGTCAGGGTAATCACTTTCTGTCTCTAAAGATCTGTGTCACCTAGGATTGGACCTGACTGATCTGTGAAGTCATGATGGTCCTATCTGATGTTCTGTTTTCTGTGGATGAAGGCTGGGCATATCAGCTCACAGTTGACAGCAGAAGGCTGAAGGACTGTCCTGGTAGCTCAGCCTCACAATACAGAGATGGGACTAAGCCCAAGGATCTGTTTCTGAGGACTTCCTGTGTCTAATGAGAGAACAGATAAACATGCTCAGGAAGCAGCTTGTAGAACTTGAGCATGCAATGAGGATTCCAAGTCCCAGCTGGGTATCAGCACAAGGTGGAACTGTCAGGGAAGCCCTGAGGAATGAGAAGCAGGACATGGGCTGGAGGAGGAAATGGACTTGTTCTAGGGAGTGGCCTGTTTTGTTGGAGAGAAAAACCTTCCTGATAGAGTGCAAGCCTCAAATCCACAGAGGATGGAAGATGGATTCTGGGGACCTAGAAGGGAGAAATCAGGAGTGTTCTCAGGGAGAGAGGTGCTGGGGACAATGCGTGTGGGAATCCTGGAGGAGGTGGGACTTAGAGCTTCAAATGGTTCCTGCCCCAATGGTGCTCCCACACAGCTGATGCCCATCAAGAGGTGCACTCACATGGTATGCACCGGACAGAACATGGCATAGCTGGAAGGGACAGGGTAAAGGGAGGGCCATCAGAGTTGGGGGTGGTGGATGAGGAAGGAAGTACACCTGCGCCTGGTTTTGAATGCGCCGTCCACTGGCAAAGTACTTGGGGTGGTGAGAGGATGCGCATAGGAACTGTGGAGGCCAGCAGTTCAGCAGGTGGCTTTGGTGGGCAGGAGAGTCTTCCATAGGTTGCGAACATCTAGGGGGCCAAGTTAAGAGGAGGATGAGAAAGGGGAGAGAGAAGAGAAAGACAAGGACAGAGGGAATCCACAGTGAGCTGTTTGCCATAAAGCTAGGTTCTCTGGTGGCCTCGCTAGTCCCAGAGACCCACAGTGTTTGGATCTGGGTGCAAAAGCCATACCTAGGGCCACATTGGTGCTGTACAGCCTTCACTTACATTCAGGCCATCGCTAACGTAACTGTGAGTCACTTCAAAGGTTAAATGATATGTGGCAGGTGCTATGCAGACTGCGAGAAATATACCAGGCATCTTGGGAAATTTTCCATGTTACAGAGTAAAACCAGAGCATTTTGACCACTTAAAAAGAAACATAAAGCTCTGGGCAAAAATTCCAGAAATCCAAAGGCCTCTACAAAGTACAGGGACTCTAAGGGGCTGAGATTTATGACAGATTGGGAGAAAGAGAGAAAGACAGACAGACAGACAGACAGACAGGCAGGCAGGCAGGCAGGCAGGCAGAGAAAGAGAAGGGCACACCTTATGGAGATGACAGACAGGGTTTATATTCTGGCTTCCCTCTCTCCACTGCATCTTCTGGCACATGACAACCTCTCTGGGCCTCAAGTCTCCCCATCTGTGTAGTATAGATGAAAATCATTAAGCAATAGGATTGCTAAAGGATGAGGTGAATTAACACACATATAAAGTGCTCAGAACAGCCTGACATGCTGTAAAAGTATTTTTCATGCTGTAAAAGTGGCAGGGCTATTGTAAAGGAGTGGAGAAGCTTGTGTAAGGTGAGGCTCTAGGGGGCCGAGCTAACTATGGAGCCTCTATCAAAAGCCCTTCCTGTCCCGCCTCCTGGAGAAGCAGCATAAATCTTGCTTTCTGCCTTCAACACTAGAGAGAGAGAGTGGGAGGTACAGGGCAAGGATTTCATGGCTAAATGTGAAGAGCTACAGGCCTGGAAGGCAGGGGGCCTGGCCACTTGAGGCCAACCCTGCAGGAAGCAGAAGGTGAATTATTTCACAAGGGCAGGATAATTCCCTTCTCAGGGCCATTCCCTCCAGGAGGAGGCCCGCAGCCTCTCCAAACGCCTCCTTCAGCACCTCATTTCCAAAACTACAGCTGATCCTGTTCACCCCATTCTCTCATTGCCTCTGCCCCTGGAACCCCTGAGCTTCCAGGCTGCCTGTTAGTGCAGAAAAGGTGACTGAGACACAGAGAGGTTCTGTGACCCGCCCCAGAGCAGAGCTCAGACTTGAGACTCAATAACTCCCACTCTTCAGGGGTAGCCCTTGGATCTTGAGTGGAACCCCCCCTCCTAACCTTGCCCCACCCTCCCTGCTGCGCTGCCTAACTCGCTCACCTCTCCTCTGTCTCTCTCTTCCCCCACCCTGCCATCCCTCCTCCCTGCCCACCCCCTCCCCTCACCGCAGGGCCCGAGGGCTGTAACCTGTTCATCTACCATCTGCCCCAGGAGTTTGGGGACGCTGAGCTGATGCAGATGTTCCTCCCTTTCGGTAATGTCATCTCCTCGAAAGTGTTTGTGGATCGGGCGACTAACCAAAGTAAATGCTTTGGTGGGTAAAGATAACAAACCAGCAATCAGCTTCACCTAGGACAGGGGCTGCTCGCACCAACTTACAGGTGTCCAACCGCTTCTCGCCTGCTCCTTTCTCATCGCCCTCGGGTGCTCTCTGGGCCCAACCTCCATCTCTCACCTGTCTCTCTCTTCTGCTGTTCCTTTTGCTTCTCGGCTTTCCCTGCCACCCCGTCCCCCACCCTCCCTGGCTTTCACTTCCCACATCCCAGCCAAGACATCAGTTTCCTGTTCCAGTCCAAAGGTCTATTCCAGCCAGCTGAGGAAGGGAAGGGGCCATTTTGGGTAGGGGTGGGAGGGACTTTAGGCATAACCCAGAGCCCCTTTCCTCTCACTGTCAGAGTGGATGGCTTCAGCTTGCTCACTGTAAAACCTGGTGATTCCTAACCCCCAGGGGTAGATATAGCCTTTCAGAAGTTGCCCCTTCGTCCTCTCTCTGTTCTGCCACTCACTCTCTGTCTAGCCAAACCCCTTTCTCCCAGGCCACCAGAGCTGAGCATGGTTGAGAGGGAGCTGGTCCCCACCTTCAGGAAGTCTAAGCTCTGAGCTCATATGGAAACCACAGCTACTAATAAGCAGTAAGCTCTGCCCAGCACCAAGGAATGAAGCAGTAAGGAAGATAGAGGAAGAACAGAAAACCTAAAATGGGAGGCTGGAATGAGAAAAGATAAGGACTGAGGACAAAAGGCAGCAGGAGGCTTCCTGGAGAGAGGAGGGCTTACAAGACACCACTGAAGGAGGGTCTGAAATGGGAGTGCCTTGGCGATTCTTATGAAGAGAGTTTACATGGTGTGGTAGGTTATAGAATATGGTAGGAGAATGGAAACAAACTGACGGGAAATTTGCCTGGTGATAGGGTATTAGATGGGAGAGAGAAGACTTGGGAGCGTTCAAGTCTTCTTGTTATTGGAAAAATAAAGGCTGCCCAGCTAAATCTGAATTGCCCATAACAGGTACTTTTTTTTCAAATTGTATGTTCCAAACACATGTGATCCCATGTAATGTTGGGAATATACTTGTACTGAAAAACAACAACAACAACAGGATCCACTGTTCATCTGAAATCCACATTGCCCTGGGCACCTGATTTTTTTTTTCATTTGCAAAATCTTGCAGCCTTATCCAAGAATCTCTAAGCTTCAAGGAATCCTCCTCTTCCCCTGCCCCAAATGTCAAAAACCTTCCTCTGTCTCCCCCTCCCTTGGTCCCTCTCCATCCTCTTCAGGTCCACTTGTGAGTTCCTAAGGACAGAGGAGTGTAGTCCCCATGGAACCACATGTGGGAACAGAGCTGAGTCTTCTAGAATGCTGCTTAGAACTTGTATTTGCCAGAGAACCCAGGTCATAACTTGAGGGTGGTGAAGTAAGAAGATACACAGGGGAGAAGCACCAGGAAGCACATGTTAAGGAGTTTTTTGATTGAAGAATAGCTTTCCAGATCCATGAAGGTTTTGAGGATTGAGGGTGTGTTCTTTGTAGTCAACATCTTAGAATCAACGTTCCCTCCTCCCTCACAGCTACACCAGATGTCACAGGATTGTGGTCCAACCATGACATAGAGTTGCCCCAGCCACTCATTTCTTTTGCATGGACACAGAGCAAAAGACAGGGGTGCACATCTCACTGTACGACTGGTAGTTCTCCTTATGAGTTAAGATGATATATACAAAAACAAACTGCAAGTCAGTGGCATACGTTCTTCAAGTAAATCTCAAATGTTATGTAAACAAGAAGAAAACTGCTCAGAACCAAGGAAGCCCTGGGCCATCTGGGTTCAGTTAGGATTTGTCAACAGCCACATCCTATTTGGACACATTGGAGCTGTCCCATAGGTACTACCTGCCCTGAGCATTACCAGCCAAAGCCACTGGCCCACTTACATTCTTCAGAACCAAAACTGTTTTCCTGTATTTTATAGACTTGTCTCCTCTGCAACTGTTGCAACTGTTCTCTCTCTCCCTTTCTCTCTCCTGTTCTCTCTCCCTCTCCCTCCATCCCCCCTCCCTCCCTCATTCTTACTCTAAGACCTGCCCAGCCAGGTTGCTCCTTCTTAAGCCACTTGAGTCCCTTCACTCATTCCAGCAGTGGGAGCCTTTAGGCACTTTCTCAGATACCCATAGTGTGACCCTTAGCATCCATGCTCAATGTAGGCAATTCATTAAATACGCAAAATAAACAAAATATTAACAGTCACTCTTAGGAGATATTATAAAGGTTCCATGAGATGGTCTTGACAGGGCAGACCTTCTAGATGTGCAATTGTCCCTTTTCTTCTGAGGGCTATTTTACTTTATTTTCCCATATATAAATGTGGTACTGTGGTAAAGAGGACTCCTCAGAGACTCCATTACACATGGCCTTACAACAGCATCCATATAAATGTGTGAACAGAACACTAGAGGTATTTGTGAGGATATGTTCCTGTGATGGGCATTGGGCTGGGGGGATATTAGGAGGCTTCCCTTAGGGATCTGGAAGGCAGGAACTTCTCAAAGGTGGGATAAGAATGGAACAGGGAGCGCTGAAGGATGGAAAACAGCCCTGAGAACAGTGTACATGGGGAGCTAGTAGTCACAGCTCTGACTACAGGGGCCCAAGTCTTCAGGCAGACACTTCTTGGTTCTTCCCTTTTTGCCAAGTGATGAAACTGGTGAGGAAGGAACATTCTCCTGAGCCCAGAATCCTCCCCAGCTCCAAGGTTTCTGAGAAGTTGGTCATGACCTCCTCTACCTGCCCCCCTTCCATGCCTCCCTTTTGCCTTGCTCCAGGCAAGCCCCCATCACCTCTTTTATCTCTCTTCCTTCTCCTCTCTGCTTTGCTTGCTTTCTTTCCTTCCAAAAGAGCTGCCAAACCCAGGTGTTGAAGTAGAGTTGGTGCCTGTGGTGCCAGTGTGCGAGCAGAGGAATGAGAGGTACAACTTGTACCTAGAGCCAGGCTATCTTGTCCTGGCAGGAACAGAAGCTTTAGTTTGTCCACTCTCCTTAAGTCTGGCATAGAGCAGTATAAAAAGACACACTCTCACTTCTGAAAACTGCTTTGGTATGCTAAGCACTTGACTTTAGTCATCAGACACAGGTCAGTGGAGGGAGATGGGAGAGAGGGGAGGAGGGGAGTTGGTGGATGACTGGAGGCTGATCACAAACTACAGGTGATCCTACATCTTTCTTGTTCACTCTGGTATAATTGATTTATACAGATGTTGGTTTCATTGATCTGGGCTCATGGGTCCATATGTGTGCGAATGAGATATGTACACGTACATCCTCTTCCTCTATCTTTGATGGTGCATGGCTGCCTGAGCAAATTAAGCACAGAATGGAGAGAAGAGAAAAAGAAAAGGGGCAAATGGAGGCAGTGTTTGGGGTGGGGGTAAAAAGAGAGAAAGAGCCACTAGGTGGGGAGAGTGAGAAAAGTGTGTTCTGTTTTGGAATAAAGTCTCAGGCAAGGCTAAGCTTCTACAGACAACCAAGAAAACAGCTTGACCCAGGACAGGAGCCCACAGCCATCTCTGTGGCGTGCTCCAGAGACAGCCTGAGTGAGCAACTCACCAAGCTGGGCTTCACATCGTTTGTTTTTAAGGGTTTGTTTTTTTTTAACTTGGTAAGTTTTTTTTGTTTTTTGAGGCTTCACGTATTTTTCAGGATCGAACTCTACAAGAAAGTCTTCTGAACTTGAGTGAATTCAAGGAAGTATTAGATAAAAACAGAACTATAAAAGTTTATTTCCTGGAGACACTTGGGGGCAAGAGGGGATGTTTCTATTTCATGTTTCTTGAATTGGCCCAAAGGGGGCCTGGCTAGACACCTACCCGAGCGTAGAAATCCCCGCTGCACAGATCAAGGAGAGAAATGGAGAAGCCTCCGTGTCGTCTCCACTAGGAGATGCTTTCAAAGTTTCCGCAAATAGGCTTCCAAACCGGCTTTCTGGTTAGGACCCCTGCCACCGGGCTTTGTTTAGGCTGGGGGGGGGGGGACTGGAGGAGTGGAGGTGTGCAGAGCCCCGCTGTAGTCCCCGGTTCTCTAAGATGGCTTTCGACGGATTCTGACGCCTGCGATCACTGTGGGGGCTCAGGGAAATCCTCTGGCGCGGGGAGAGCGCACCTGCTCGCAGGGCTGGGACATGTCCACTCGCGGAAGAGGGGCTGCCCACCGCTGCTGGGGGACCCGGCGGCGGGTTGGGAAGCGTTGGTCTGGCTTCTCGGGGGGGGGGGTCGGTCGGCCGGGATTCTGGCCGGGCAGCCTCAGCCTCGCGCAGGACCGGGAGTGGGGGCGCAGGGGCGGCGAGGCCGCTGGGCCACACTGGCGAGGGGGGGCGGCCGGAAACGGCGGTGGAGAGCTTTTCTCCGCGGTGCCTCCCCTCCCGTCCCCTCGCACTCCTCTCTCTCCTCAGGCCGGCACCCCGTGCCCTCTCGCTGCCAGGCCCCCTCCTGTCAGGGAGGACAGTGTCCAATAAACTCCTCCACCCGCAGGTGTGTCCGCCCTCTCCCACCGAAGGAGAGGGCCGAGGTGGCGGGGCCGGCCGGGGTGGGGGGCGGGCACCTCTCCGAGCCCCGCCGAGGACGCGGGCACCCAGGTGTGGCCGGGCAGCCGGGGCCTCCAGAACGCCCA
>NW_012267241.1:8163591-8228987 GCF_000151885.1 Dipodomys ordii
CGGGGGAGGAGCCGTGAGCCCCGCCCCGCCCCCGCCCGGCCTCCTCCCCACCAATCCCTCCCCACCGGGAGTGGTCCCGAGCGGCCCCGTGGAAACCCAGGCCCTCGTCCCTCGTGTCTCGCCAGGCTTCGTGAGCTTCGACAACCCAGCCAGCGCGCAGACCGCCATCCAGGCCATGAACGGCTTCCAGATCGGCATGAAGAGGCTCAAGGTGCAGCTGAAGCGGCCCAAAGACGCCAATCGCCCTTACTGAGCGCCGGCGGGAGCGTCCCCCGGGGGAGACCAGGACTCGCACAGGTAACCGGGGGTGGCCAGTGCGTGGGGACGGGAGGTTGGAGAGAGGACATCGGACGGACCCGCCGCATTCTAGGGCCTCCTTGGGCCCAACGCTCACTTGTGTCTTGGACCCGATGCGCCCTGCTCAACCTGCCCCCCCCCCAACTCCCTATGCCCAGAGCCCATAGGACAGGCGCAGAGCTGTGGTCATCCTGGCAGAAATGGGCATGGCGGTTCCCCTGTCCCTGGACCACTTAGTATCCAGGCGTTGGCTATTAAGTGAGGGGGCCGTCTGAAAAGCAAGGTCAGCCCTGGGCCTGTCCCTCCAGGTCACCATATAGAGTTCTGTTGGCCAGAGACCTTGGGATGGAAGGCAGATGGCAAGCTCAGTTCCTGCAGGGGGGGTCAGTGACATGTTGGAGCCTCCTCCTCCCAGACTCTCTGGCCTTCCCCAGTTCTTCCAGGAGGGTCGACCCTTCACATTGCCATAGCTCAGTCAGGACAGGAGAGGCAGGATATTTGGAAACAACAGACAGGGCAAAAGGCAGGGAGCAGAGAGGGCCTAGACCTGGGATCCTTCACCTGCTCCTGGTAGTGGGTCATAATGAGTAGACAATCCTGTCTTCTTCTCAGGCAGGGAATTTGCTGGAGGAAGCCAGACACTCCTAGTCAAACCAAGTGTTTTTCTCGACACAGCGTCCTGTGAAAGGGGTGGAGAGAGATGTCAGACCAGGTCTGAAGACTACCTTTGGGCTCTTCCTGCTCATTTATTCAGCAGTATGGCGCCTTGAGTACTGTTGGGCCCTCAGAACAGAATGGCCAACATTGAGAAGGAGGAGACAGAAAGTGCACTACCTAGTATGTTAGAATTGTTGGCTACAGTTAAATCAGGTAGAGTTGTCAGAGCCAGTCTCCTTGAGAGATTGAAATTTGAGCAAAGACTTGAGAAAGTGATAAAAGGTCAGTGTACAGACCCCAAGGCAAGCAAGCACATGGGCAGTGAGTCCACGGAGCAGCAGTGGCTGAGTCACTGGAGGGCACCTTGGGCTGAGAGAGAGGCATAGGAGACCTGGGATGGAGGAGAACCACAGAGGGATAGAGGAGGGTTTGGGTCCTACAGGCTGTTTATAGACTTGAATCTCCAAAGCAGGATTAGGCATGGGGAAATTCTGAGAGAAGACTGCTTTTAGTAGGCTTGCTCGGAATGTTGTATTGATATTGGTCTATAAGGTCTGAAGCAAAGATCTACTGCATTGAGCTCTCAGTGAGAGAGCAGGCCATGGAGAGTAAAGGATTTGGTGTCTTAGATGTGCTTTGAAGGCAGCACCATGGATGTCTGGATTCCCTGAATGAATTCAAATGAATTAAGAAGGGTACAAGGGAAAGAGGAACCTAGGATGACTCCTAGCTTTTGGCCCACATGTCTGGAAGAGCAGAATACCTGGGAGAAAGATCAGGCATGTGAGTTAGAAATTCAAATGCAGGCCTGGAGTCTTCAGCATCTTGTTCTCTCCATAAATCCTACCCTCACCTTACTGAGACACCAGTGGAAGACCCTCTCTCCATTCACTGAGAACTAGCAACACTCACCACCCTTAAGAACTGCTGCTCTGCAAGCCTGGAAGAGAAAAATTGGACTCTGGCCTCCTAATTTCCCAGTTCTTCCCACTTCTGGCTTGTGGGAAGCTCCACACATACATGTTGGTTCAGAGTTCTGGCACCTTCTGTGCCAGCCCTGGCTCTCAGCACTGGGGATGCAATGCTGAGTGGATCACACCATGGAGCTTCTAGCTCTGTGCACACAGTTACCAGGAGGTAGCCAGGAAGTGGGTACATTTCCATAGAAGGAGATGGCTGGTTCCATCACACAATTCTTTCTGCACATGTGAACGCTCTGTTTCAAGCATGACCTGAGTCAAAATGCTTACCCCTCTGGACTTCCATTTCCTTATCCATAAACCCATGGTATTGAAGTCAGAGGATTTAAAGGAAGCACATAGTAGTTGTGCCTGGAGAATCGCAGGGGTCCCAATGACTGTTCTTGATAGTAGCTCGGATGTCTTTGCCTCCATGGCCCAAGCAACAGTAGAATCTCTTTAAGTCAGAGCAATTTCCAGATGAAGGATTGCTGTTGCAATCCTTAGATTGGAATCTAAGATATGAAGTAGCTTCTAGGGTAGATCCAGCTAGTACTCAGAAACGGGATGAGGGCTTAGGAGGTATAGCTTAAAAAGCAGGGTAGACTCTTATACTGTGGAATTCAAAGGCCTACTACAGGCACCACTCTGACAGGTAACAGCTGTGAAGACATAAATTATCTAGCTATGACCACCTCTCAACTGGCTAGTGTCAGCATTCCCATTTTTTCACAGAGTCCAGAAGGATCAAGTGACTTGTCCCTCAGCTAGTAAGTGGTAGAGCCAAGTTTTGAAAGCAGGAGCCCAGTTCCCTTCAAGTGAGTAGAATGAGAAGCCCCAGCTCCCCCATACCACCCCAACCCTCCTATACCACAGTGTCGTGAATTTCAGAGAGTAGATGGCACCTTACTTCTCCAGAGTCAGCAGCTGACAGTCTCTTTCCTCCTAAACCAGTCTTTCAAAACTCCTTGGTGTTTTGCTTAGACAGCACTTAACCAATGCTGCCTTCAACCTTCCCAGCCTAAGGCGAAGGAAGCTGTAGTTGCAGGAGGAGATGGGGACTTCTCAGGCAGCCTCTGGGACTGCAGTGAGAAGTGGCCCTTCTTGAGCTGCCAGCCAGGGAGAAAATGGCACCAAAAAGCAGGCCAATGAAGGGTGATTATAAATGATTGAAGCCTCAGTTGGCGTCACATGCTCAGGAAGGCCTGAGCAGGAATAGAAGGGACCAGCCATTGCTGGGAGCAAAAAGGTAGCAAGGAGGGGATCTCTAGGCTGAGGTAACCACCTACAGTGGTAAAGGTAGAAGACACAGCAAGCTTGGTGTCCAAGGTCAAGTTAAAACATCGTGAAGTAGACTAGGGAAGGAGAGGGGCCTACTCAGGCTAGCCATAGGGAACACAGTTGGGGTCCATTCCATAGACTTAGATCACAGCTGTAGAGGGATTAGGGCTGGAGTCAGTGAAGCTCTCCTTCCTCACTTGTTTCCTCCCTTTTCTGCTGCCACCACCCTTCTAGCTGCTTGAGTTTCTCCAAGAAATGTTTACTGGAAAACTAAGGAAGGAAACAGAAGCACAATGAGTGGGCAAAAAAAAAAGTAGATCATGACCAGATCCACAGCCAGCAGGCAGAACAGTCCTACCTGGCTCTGCCCAGCTCAGAATTGTCTTGGGATCCCTCTGTCCTGAATTGATTCCACTTGGTCCACTTTCCTGAGCTGGAGCTTCCAAGACATGATCTCAGCTCCCCTATGCTGCTCAATGATACTGGTTTCATCTCCAGTGCTGTGCTCTGCAAGGTGCACCAGAGAATGGCCAGGCAAGACTCATTCCTGTAGGCAGAGATTCACCTGGCCTAAAGGAAGATAGCTGTGTGTGTGTGTGTGTGTGTGTGTGTGTGTGTGTGTGAGAGAGAGAGAGAGAGAGAGAGAGAGAGAGAGAGAGATTGCGAGAACACAGCTGGGCAGGCACCTTGGGGGCTGAATGCATGGGAGGCTGCATTGTATGAGTGTGTGTGAGAAGAGGATGTGTGTGAGGAAGTGTGTACAACTGAACTTTAGGAAGAGAGGCTATGTATATCCACATTTGAGTCCCTGTGCCCAGAACAGTGCTTGGCACTGAAGGGAAGCTGGGCTGAAAGCTAGAGGAGGAGGAGGAGGAGGAGAGAGGGCAAGCAGGGTAGGAAGGAGGGAATGACTGAGATCCCCTGGGACTAGTGTGGAGGAGAAGGAGGAGAATCCCCATGGTGGCCCATCATTGCAGTTGCCAGAGCTGACACCTGATGGCAATACAGTCCTCAGTTCTTAGGCTTCTCCTCATGCCTGAGGTACAGAGCAACCAGGCATCCTGGGTAAGCCTAGGAGCTTCTGTGAGGATTAGCAATGCAGAGGGGAGTGACATTTGGGACTTGGTAGGCATGTGACAGGCCCTGGTCTGAAAGAGAGCAGATGCTGGAAGAACACAGAAAGCAGCTTGCATGGGGAGGAGGCAGGGCAAGGGGCTGGGGAGGGAAGAAAGGAGGGAGGCCGGGCAATACCTCTGTAAAAGCTGAGCTGGAGGCTGGGCATAGGGCTCAGCTATTATACAATTTATCCACTGTGACAGTGTATGATTTGAGGGTGCCCATTCATCTTCCCAAGGGGGAAAAATCCTGACAGACCACAGTATGTAGAGGCCTGTGGGACTAGAAACCACCGATAAACCAAGGGCAGGTAGGGTTTGGAGGAGCAGAGAGCAAGTTCACAGATAAGCAGGAGGGAGGAGGATGGAGCTGGGGACCCTAAATCCCAGGGGCAGAACATAGGGCTAATAAATGGGGGAGTGGGACAGAACATAACCCAAAACAGAGCAATTTGAAAATACTCATGGAGAAGGAAGCTCATTCTCCATCATGAGGGCTCCTCCAGTTTCGAAGGCAGTTGAGATGCAGCAGCTGGGGGAACAGGATAGTCTACAGAGCTGTCAATAGTGGGGCATAAGGGGGTAAGAGGTAGAAGACAAGTCGGGAGAGAAGGGTCAACAAAGGCACCCAGAACTGCAGGAGCTGGAGATGCAGGATTTCTGCACTGCCCTCTGGCGGGCGCACCCTGCAATGGCTCTTTTATGGCTCTCTTATGAAGCCTTTGCAAGGCTTCATGGAACCAGAACCAGCCTCAGTCAGTTTGGCCACCTGGGGAGCAAAAACAAAGTATGTGAGGGGGTCATGAAAGGAAATAAGCAGTGTCCCAAGCATGTTTGTAGAATGCCAAGAATATCAATGTCATTTACTTCGAAATCTCAAAAGGAATGGAAGCTTTCGTTTTCTGAAGGTTCTAAGGAAAGAAGTATGAACCTGGGGAAGGTGGAGGGCCATAAAATCTCACCATGTCTTTGGGTGTCTTTGCCATCTAGGGACATCCTTCCCTAGGCTCAGGGCAAGGTGGGACGCCAGGTGGTAGAGACAAGCTGCCGAGTAGTATCTGCCCTTAGCCAGCATATGACCTGTCCATCCAAAAAGGGCCACCCAGCCAGCCACCCTTGCTAGGTCCTCAAGCTGTAGCCACAGCAAACAGGAGGTGAGGAGAGCTTGGAACCTGGGGAGACAGAATCAAGGGTGTTAATACAGTGAGCTTGCTCCCTGAGATCTGCTTGCCAGCCATGGTGGTTTGAGGGGCTGTTTTGATTTTTCCTGGCTCACTCACCAAACCGCCATGCCCCCTCCTCTTCCCAGCGCATGAGGGATGCCCTGAGGGTCCCCGTGCGAGGCTCTGCTCCTGTTCACAGTGTATCATGTGTCTGCATAAACAGCTGTGTGTGTGTGTATGTGCGTGTGTGTTGATGTGCCCATGTCGTCTGTCTGCTGGCTTCCTCCATCCTTTGAGTTCTTTTCAGTTCCCTTATGATTTGACTGCTGTTCTCTCATCCAAGCTTTTGGATTGATGCTGTGGTCTGGTGCTGTATAAATATTTTTCCTTTTAATTTTGTTTTAACTTCTTCCTTGCCCTTCTTCACCCTCAACCCCCTCTCCTGTCCCCACACTCCCAACCCCCCCAGCCCTCCCTTGTCTCCCTTCCCCGCCCACACTCTCTTGTCCTCTCTCTCTCTCTCTACATATATAAATATATATATATAAATCTTTTCTTCTTTTGTCATTCAATCAAATTCCAACAACCCAACCAGGGCCAGTCAAATCCACCACAGTCTCGCGCTGAGCTAGGAATAAAGTTCACGTAATCACATGAGAGTGGAGAAAAGTCCCCCATCCGTAAGTTCAAATCAACTCAAAGTTCACAGTGTGACATGATGGCGTCATGTAACAAGGCTAAGAATCGGTTGCATGACACTTGCCGTCAAGTTTCGTGGAGGTGCTGTGATTGGAGCGTTTTTCTTGGATGTCGTATCCGTTGATGATTGGCCAGTCATGATCACACGTGCATTTTCTTGACTTTTGTGCTGCCACGATTTTTTGCTGTGCTCATTTTCGTTTCGTTCTTGGTGCTTGCAGTGGTTTTACTTTCTGTTGTTTGGTTTTTCTTGTTCAGCGTTTTTTTATGCTTCTCTAGATGTCACATAGAGAAAAAAAAAACAAAACAAAAAGAACAAAAAAATTAGTACAAATAAAGATGAATTCCTGAATTACAAAATATGGGATCATTTAACTATGCAAACCAGTTTCATTTTTTTCTTAAAAATAAGGAAAACATCTTAAAAATATCTATGCGTGGTTGATTTACTTGCACTTGAAAATATTGTGATTTTATTTTTTTTCTAGAAATTTGGGGGCCTTTTTCAATTGACACTTTCCTAGGTCTGGTCTTTTTTCCAGTTAGGCTATTTTAAATCTCATCTCAAAAGAAAATATGAAAACCAAAACTAAAATGTTTACAGTAACAAAATGATTTTTAAAAATTCTATGCCAAAAAAAACTAGAGTCCAAAGCCAGAGGCCTCTGAAAGAGAGCCCTGGAAACAATTGTCTTAAGGTTTGTATTGTAGCCACTTCTACTAAATTCAGTGTGGGGTGGGGGCGAGGGGGACTGGGAGTATGGGAGGGCTTTTTTGGTTGGTCCGGAAGGAATACTAGTAACAAAAGCAAAAATGCACCTTTTTGTTTACAACTGAAAAAGGGTCCTTGACAAGTGTTTTTCTTTTTTAATTTTATTATTATTTTATTTGGTGTTGTAATTGTTTAGACTGCTGTGTACGGTTTGCTGTTTGTTGAATCAACAGTGTGAAAACCTGCCAGCATGGATTGATATACGCATGACGTTGTCCCCCTCAACTGGGGGCTTTGCAGTTTTAACTTTCTTGATGTAACAAGTCACCTCATGTATAAGTGGAAGCTGCTTGCTAGAATGGAGATGAGTCTCATTTGTTAACTCACAATGATGAAGCATTCGCCTTCTGATTCTAGTCAGATCATGATTTTCTTCCTTTAAAGCCAAACAAAACAAAAAAGCCACCATTCAAAACGAAAATCAAGAACTATCTGAGTTAATTGATTTTAGTTTGATAATTAAATCTATTCTGACCTTTTTTTAGGTGGTCCCATCCATTCCTTGGAAGTTCTGAATTTCCTCTAAATTCCCTGGCATGTATGATAAAAGTATTATGTATGTGTGTATGTGTGTATTATGTGCATATGCATACACACATACCCATGTATATCCACATATGTGCAGGTGAATATTCTACACATATATCCAGATATACATATATATACACAGCCTCGCAAATAGTAACTGACCTTGGGAAAGAAGTGGTTGGCTAGAAACTGGGCAAGGATTCTGCAAAATTCAACTTACAGCTCTGTCTTCCTTCTTTTCCTCTAGCTGGGGGAGGGGTGGGTGAGCTGCTAGATTTTTGCTATCTTGTTTGCTAGGCTTCTGTATACATATAGTATCTGGGCTAGATCCCTCAAGGACATGTTTAATTATGAATTCATACCCCTACCCCCAAATTCTTCCCTTAGTTCTAGCTGTCCCTCAATTCACACTCTAAAGACATCCAAGTTGAGAGCTCTCCCACCTTCTAAACTTCAGCTACAACCATCACCATCAGGCCGCCCAGTGTTTTCTCACTTTAAATAGAAGAGCGAATTTCTTTTGACTGTATCATGATCATGACTAATTCTCATACTGGTCTCTCCTTCCTTCCCACCATCCCCCAGAGTTCCCATCCTACCCCGAGGCAGGTTCCTATTGGTGTTTGGATGCATTTTGTGTTTTCCTTTTTGGCTTAATCAGCCCTGATTTTCTTCGTTTTAGGGCAGGATGCTGAACGGGCTACATTAAAAAAAAACAAACCTCTCTCTCTCTCTATTTATAAATGAGAACTGTTGGATGACACCTTTGACATATCAGCCAATATCAATCAAGCTGAAGACTCCAGACTCTCTGTGAGACTGTAAAATTTCTTCAAGGAAAGTATAGCATCTGTGGAGTTCAGAGGGCACGTGTTTGGGGGAAAATATACATGACTTAAAGAAGATGATGAGGAAGAAAAATGAGGGGAACAAACCTACAAAAAAAAGGCAACTTTAACACAAAATAACGACTGGATGGGGAGGCTGAAGGGCTGGGCACTTGGGAGGAGACGCTGCTGCTGACCAATCCTGGGGCATTTCCAGCCCATGGGCCCCTGAGGCGGGCGGGGCCAGGCGCATAGCTGGGGCCTGGTCCCCAAGGGGCGGCTGGGAGGCCGCACTGAGCATCTCTATCTGTCATTCCTTTAGCTATTTAGGGACCAAAGGACCAAACTTTTTATTGCAGATGTGTAGCTCTATGTCAAATAGAGGGGAATGGAGAACTACCTCCTTCCTGCCTCCTGCTGTTCTTGAAACAGCTTAGAGCGATTCTATGAAAAAAAAATGTAATAAAAATTTAAAAAAATACAAAAAAATACAAAAAAATGAAAAAAATAATGCTTCAATGCTTTTAAAACAGCAAGATAATAGTTCTTTGATACTTTGAGAGGCGCTTTGATTACCCTCATTGAAGTCTATGACACTTTCCTATGGTTTTCTGTATTATATGTCTGGATGGAGCTGTTGAGACGAACAGATTGGTGGATATTTGGGGGAAAGCAACCACAACAACAACAACAGAAAAAAACAAACAAACATTAAAACTCGTTAACCATGAAGTGCGAGAAAACAAGGAGGGGAACAAAGGGACTTCCAAGACAAGGTAATTGTTGTGAAACGTCTGTAAATGCTTCTAACTCTTCCCCCCCTCTTAAAAATCATAATAGTTGTACAGAATTTTAAAAAAAGGAAAAGTTTAAAAATACCTATATAATAGAAGAAAAAATTAGAGGAGAGCAAAAAAAAATTAAAAAAGGAAAAAAAAAACTATAGACGTTAGCGTTACTGCTAAAATCCCAGATGTTGTAGGACTGTACTTTTGTAGAGTTTAGACTGAGCATCAATCCCTTCTCCCCGCGAGTGCTGTCGGACGCCGTCGTCTCCGAGGGCCAGGCCGGACTCCTCTCCCAGACCCGACCTGCGGGCTTCCGATGGCCCACCGCGGTGACCGGCCAGGACGCGCCCGCCGCCAGGACGCGCCCACCGCCTCCACCAGCCGTCGTCGGTCGGCGCCTCTCGCTTCGCTCTGGGAGCCGCGCGTGCGCGCTGGCTCGCTCTCTGCAAGCCCTGGACACCTCCCGCTTCACTCGCCTTCATGCTTGTTCCAGAGACTTTCCGGGCCAGGGAGAACTGGGAACTTTCATCTTTAAACAACTAGAACACACACACACGCACACACACACACACACACGCACACACACACACACACACACACACACACAGAAAAAAAGAGAGAGAAACATAAACAATCTTTGAAGAATTTCTGAAACTGTTTACAAGGAATTTTGAAAAACAGGGATGTTTAAATGATGCCGGCTCTGTTTTTCTGTAAATAAATTTGCATATTTTGTAGGACTTTTAATTGTAATGATAGAGAAAAAAAAACAAGGAACTATTTAATGAAAGCACGATATTTATCTTTGGTAAATGACTTTAGAGCAGTTAAAGACATTGCTTAAAAAATCTCAGAATCAGAAAAAAAACACTGAGTTATTTAAGAACACATATATTTTAAAGTATAACATATTTATTATAATTTATTTGGGAAGACTTGTGTTGGCACCTCTGCCTTGATAACTTCTTATTGATGTCTTGTTCATCAGGAGGCCTGGGGGGGAGGGGCTCTTGGACTTACCATGTTCTTTTGTTTTTTGTTTGTTTGTTTCCTTTAGAACAAATTTCCAGTTCCTCTCAGGCCTCTTGCTTTTTCCTTTTTTTTTTTTTTCTGATCGTTTTTCTTTACTTTTTAAAAAGAATTTCTTTTTCTTGACTCCTCCTTTCAGGATGTCCAGATGTTGTACAAAAAAAAAAATTCCAAACAGCTGCAGTTCAGTACAACTGCTCTTTTCACACCCAACTCCCTAAAACTCTTGTAACCTTCTGTAACTATTGGATGACGCTTTCTCCAGCTTAGCCCTAAATAAAGCACAGTTTAAAAAAAAAAACCAAAAAAACAACCAAAAAAACCACCTCTTCTTTGTTGATCTGTACCTCTCTGATTCTGGCCAACTGAACCTCAAGACTGGAAATAGCTTTGGTGTTTCTCTTCTGGAATCTGCCTGCCACACAAGCCCTCACTGGGAGACCAGGCTAAGTGGGGCTCCTTCAGGGAAAGGATGGGGACAGTGAATGACAGTCCTGTTCTACTCTGAGAAAATCTCTTGACTGGCATGTTTCTGAAAGTCCTCATTGCAAACTCATTCTTTTGCAAGAAAGAACAGAGATGATCTTGGACAGAGATGGTCATAATGCCCAAATGTGTTTTTTTTTCTCTGACATGAGAAAAACAAGACCATCTGACCAGAAGGCAGACCCAAGAGTTGGGGTGGGTGATCTGATATTTTGGGGGAATAGGCATAATGACATTTATAATGAAAGGAGGATGGGAATGCAACCCCAAATTTGCCACGGAACCTCTTCTCCTTAGTCCTGAACCTTACAGTCCTCGAGACTGTTTTGTTAGAACATGGAGGATTTGGGATGATGACTTCACAGTCAGTGTTCTGGGATTGTAGGAGGAATTGTAGAGGAAAAGCTGGGGTCTTGCTCTAGGGAGCTTCCCCAACACTTAGACATGACATGAGAGATGCCCTCTAGAGGGTGGGTGAAGCGTGACCAGAGGGAAAAGGATGTGAAGCAGGACTTAGTACAGAGGAGGAACAGGTTTCCTGACAGATGCACACCAGCCACCTTCCTTCCCCTGTCCTGCCTGGCCAACCCTCCTCTGTCCCCTGCCTGTAACCTTCAGCCCTGAAGTTTAATCTAAAGATGGGCAGACTCCTTCCAAAGGTCCTCACCACTCTCCAGGGTGACAGGCAGGGAAACTGTGTGGATTCTTATGTCTGTAGAAGGGGGAAAAACAGCCCTGGGAGATAGTTGGCACATGCCTTGTTACCACCTGAAGAGGGGTAGTGGGGAGCAGAGCTCAGAGAACTACCTGGACCTCCACCTGTACCCCAAGGGCCAGGAGGACAATTCCTTGTTTCACAAGTTGTCCTGTATAATATCATCCTGGAAACAGGACTTCTGTGCTTCAGAAAAGTCAAGCCTTGGCTTCAATATGGGGATGGTTCCAGGAGAGACACTGTCCCTACACTATTTTCCCTAGTCTGCCCACTAAGCTGCAAACTTCGGGGGATAGCCTGCTTGCCCATCCAGGGTTAGTTAGCTGCACTTCCTGGAAGGGTTCACCTCCAGGGGTGGATGTCGGACTGAGGTTACACTGACCTTTGTGGAACAGAGTGTTTTCTGCAGATTGTACAGGGAATGTGTATGTGTGTAGGGTGGAGTCTATCCCAAACTGTGGTTTCTGTTAGCTATTTACAGCTTGAACATCATTGAATTTGAGTCTCAACAATTAGCTATCAAGCCTCAAGAAGTCCTTAGACTTTTGTTATTATGTATGTATCTAGCTGGTATACTGTGTGTCACTGATAAAGTCTATCCACCACTGAAGGTGCTTTGGCACAGTGCTGTGTGGTCCTGGGAGCTGCTACCAGTGAGGAGCAGAGAAGCTTGTTGACCAGTTTTACCTTTTCCAGGTATGGGTGATTAAACAGAGAGATGAAATGAAATCACAAGAGCTAGCTGTGTATATGCCAGTTCTAAAAAAAAAAACCCTCGATTTGAAAACTGCACACACACCAAGTGACCAATTGATGCACAGTCCATTTAGGAGATATTGGTGCTTTCAACCTTGCGGGTAGTGATGGCTATGGAATCATTGAAAACTTAACACACTCTGGTCACTTTGCACAGGAGTGCAAGAAGCTTGGGGACCTGGCAAGCTTACCCATCCTTCCCTGGTTAAGAGCTCCGGATCTGCAGGGTGAAGACATGAGTCAATTCTTACCTGTTTATACTTTGGTTCTATGGTTTATATCCCTCTGCTGGTATCCTTCCTGCAATGTGAAGCCTTTTGTTTATTGCTACTTTGTAAAATTTCAAGTATAATACCCACTAGATATAATATCTGCACACCTAATCCTCAGGTGGCCTTCCCTAATCCCTGTCAGCTCATGAAACATGTTGACACTGATTGCAGATATTAGGCTTTGCACTAGTAGATGCCTCAGTTTCTCCTTAATTTTTTATATGCTGTTTTGAGATCTAATGGCTGGAGAGCACCTGGCCAAAAAACCTTTCCACAGCCAGCTCTGAGCATAAGTCTGCCTCCTAGTGTGAGCCCCAGACCACTGTCTAGTACCACTTAAAGATGGCTGGACTTGTCCCCGCAGTTGGCAAAGTCCTTCCAGCTCCTCTGCTACCTCTTTGTAGTATCAGCTTCCCCGCTACCTATTTCCTCTCCTTTCCTCCTCATTTCTCTACAATGTGAACATGAAAAAAATGTGTATCGAGATGTTTCATTTAGTAGCTTCTACCTCATTTTGCATTTTTTTTATCCCATTCTGAGCAAGAACCTCTCAACTTGCTGCCTCCCATTTTTCCTTGCAGGTGGAGAAATGGTAACGTATGACACAGGCTTCTAGAGCCTTACAGCCATCAGAGCTGCTGGTGCTAGTTCGGGCAATTCTCCAAGTCCAGTATTGGAACCCAGCTGGCTTGAGCCAGCTTTTGTTTAACTACTTGGTAAAGTGGATGAAGGGCATGAGCTCAGAACCCAGCTCAGACCAAGCAACAACATATGTCTTGTCTGTGCATATCACTTGGCTATTTCCCCAAACAGAATCAACATTCAAGCAAAAATTATCAGCTGGTATTGATACATCCCATTCAGGAGAGCATTGACTCCGGCAGCCAGAGCTTTTTATTTATTTATTTATTTATTTGCCAGAACTGAGGGTTGATCTCAGGGCATAGGTTTATCAGGGCTAGTACTCTACCACTTTAGCCACATCTCTGCTTCTGGAGCTTTTTTTTCTCTTAAAAAAATAATTTTATTGTAATGTACAGAGAGGTTATGGTTACATAAGTAAGGTAATGAGTACATTTCTTTTTGAACAGTGTTACCCCCTCCCTCATTTTCTCTCACTCCTCACCCCCAAATCTCCTCTCCCTCTAAGTTGTGAAGTTTATTTCCAAGAGCTTTTTGGTGGTTAATTGGAGATAAAGAGTTTTGTGGACTTTTCTGCCTGGGTTGGCTTCGAACCACAATCCTCGTATCTCAGCCTCCAGTGTAGCTAGGATTATAGGCCAGAATTTTAGTCAGTGTTGATTCATTGCCTACACAAGCAAGTTATAGACAGCTAGAGGTCGGCATTCTGAAAATATGGAATGAGAGCACAGCCAACAATCCCCACCCCTGGGAAGGCTTGCAGGTATCAGCTCTTTGAGAGAAGAAAGCCTTCTAATTTCTCTCTTAATATTCCTGTTTTTTCTAAACTTTTCTCCCTTCCATCCTCAAATTATGACTTTATTTACAAATTTTTCCCCCAACCCCCACCCTAGTCTCTGGCCCTCAACACTCCCGGCTCTCTAACACCTGGCTCCCCAGTTCCAGCTCCCCACCTCCTTCCCAGTCCCACTCCTTCCTCCAATTTTTCTAATGCATCATCTTCAAGGATTCTGAGCAATGCCACTTCTGCTTCTACCCTTTGTTGGAGGCCTCGCCAGTATTTGCCAAGATTAGAAGGGCCAGGAGGCTACTGTCACGGAACAAAACGGCCTAAGCTCTGACTCCCAGATCAGAATTCATCTAGTTCTCTGAAATGCCCTCTTTTCATTTTGGAAAAGTGACTTAATCTCTTTGAGCCTCAATTTCCTTATGTGTAGGACGGGGATACCCCAGTCCTCAGAATGCTGTGATGCAAAATGAGACACATCCTATCCCAAGGGCCCTCTGAGTGGGAAAATTTTTATATTACAATTACTCCAAATGGATAGGTCAGCCTGTGATCATGCCCTTCCCTTTCCTTAATTCCACTCCATGAACAACTCACTTCTCAACCACAGCAAGATTAAACTTGACACCACAGTTTGAGTCTTTTTAATCATAGTGCAGTTAGCCTGGGCCGCCGGAGAGTTCTATCACGTTAGGTTCACTCACCTCTGGTCTCACTGCTCTTTTCCAAGGACCCCAGTCAGCTGTCAATCCTATGCCAACTCTGATGTCTTCACCCTTTCTTCTTCCCAAAAGAATTCCTGATGTCTCTGCAGCTGCTGCTGGCTCTAGCCCCCCGCCCCCCCCCCTCCCCGTCCAGGCTCATATGGCCTCAGGCTGCAAACTAAATTTGGCCTTTGCATTAAAAAATTTTTCATCTGTATTTTTGATTAGGGAACCTATTCATTTATTTCAAAGAGCAGGAAAAGGATACAATAAATTCTCCTTAGCCTGAATCCTGCCCCCCTCCCATTCCTTTCCCATGAGGCAGCTAGCACTACTAGTTTTTTGGTGCTTACCATGGCCTTTAGTATGTGGATGTAGGGTTTGGGGCTTCATCTTTATTTTCACTGGGGAAACACAGAGCTAGGCAGGGATGGACCCGGACTATGGGATGCTCAGGGCCCACTGGCCAAGAGGGAGTCACACTGTTGCTATGAAGGCTCCACTCTTGAAAGCATTGGGGTAGCTATCAATTCTGGGATGATTGCTCTGTGCTAGATACTGTGCAAAAAGCGGAATAATTATTATCTCATTTAATTCTCACAATGATCTATGATCTAGGTGTGCTTACACCCAGAAAACAGGTGGCTCAGAGATGTTAAGTCCCTTGACAAAATTCCCCAAAGCTGAAGACCAAGCCTGTCTGCAGAGCTGCGATTCTCTACTTTATGTCCCCCTTTGCCTGCCAATTTCCTCTCAGGTGTACACTCTCTGCAAAATTCATCTTTCATGACCCTTCCTTCATGTCCTCTGTGTGTGCCTTTCTCATTGCCTCCCCCCATAGCAATACTCTTAAGACATGGCTGTATCTATACTGACATGGGTGCCATGCTATTTTTCTTCTTCTCTCCATGATTATCTGGGCTGGAGTTCTTGAAGGACATGATGGACAAATTGGTAACTATGTTGCTGGTGGGTTGCCAGTTCTTCCTGCCTGGTAGCACCTGCTGGTGGGAGGGACAGAAAAAGAGAAATAAATGTCCCAAAGACCCAATTCACTTTTCTTACATTTTCTTTTTTTTGGGGGGGTCCGATCGTGGGGCTTGAACTCTGGGCCTGGGCGTTGTCCCTCAGCTCTTCAGCTCAAGGCTAGCACTCTACCACTGGGGCCACAGTGCCACTTCCGGCTTTTTTTTCCTGCTTATGTGGTGCTGAGGAATGGAATCCAGGGCCTCATGTATACAAGGCAAGCGCTCTACCACTGAGCCACCTTCCCAGTCCCCCAATTCACTTTTCTTCTAATCAAGAAGATGAAGTCAAATGGAATTATGTATAATATTTACTAACATTTTCTGCAGCTACCTAGAATTTAAAAGTCTATTGGGCTGTGCTAGCAGTTTTCCAGGATATTGAACACTGGAGGAAATGCTAAGCAGATTTTAAGATCAATGAAATCTGGCTCCTAATCACTTACAATAAAAGGGACATGTTAAGCTAAAAGTTCTGTGATTCTCTAATGGAGGTATGCAGATGCCTCTTATCATCAGGATCTCCAGCATGCTCACTGTCCCTGTCTCCTTCCTTATTCCTGGGCCCATCTCTAGGGGTCACGGACACTGGGGTAACAAATAAGCCAAGGGGACAGACACTGCCAACTTGGGCTCCCTTTTACCATCTCATTTCTTCTTGGAAATTACAGGGTCCTCAGAAGCAAGCCACTGTGGTTCACTTTCTTCATCATGAGTAGAACATGGCCCTGAGACATGAGCCCTTGTAACTAACATAAGGTCTAAGGGCTAAGATCTCATCATTAAGCCTTTTCTTCAGGTTTAGACCTTGGTCTCATTAGTTTTGTTTGAAAATAAAACTTATCTTGGGGTGTGCTTTGTTCTCTAACTTGTCATCTCTCTCTCTCTCTCTCTCTCTCTCTCTGGTATATACATTGTGCTGAGGATTAGAAGTGGAGAAATGAAGAATGCACAAAAATATCCATCTTCCAGGGACAGTGTAGGGTGTGTTATATTATCTTTTATCCTGGAAGGATTAGGCAAGGTGCTGTGCTGTTACTTATACATTCAGAAACTTGGACATCTGGCAGGTAACTTTGACCAAATCACACTGCAAGAAAGTAATAAAGCCTGAATTAACTCACTTCCCAAAAGTTTCCTGACAAGCAAAGACAACCTTATTTAGGATAATAAGGGAGAAGTGTGTGGGGAGTGGCGGATAATCCAGAAGAGGGCAGGCAAATATCCCAGACTGAGGGGGAAGAGATACCTGGAACCAGACTTCGGAGAATGAAAAGGTACAAAACAGATCTGAACAAAGGGTTCTTTCCGAAGAACTGTAAAATATATTAGGAAGGCAAGAAATACACTGGGGAAGCCATAGGGCCTTGTGTAAACATTGCCAACCACCAATACCATTACAGTTATCTGCCTACACACCCTTGGGCACTATAGTACTGATGAGTGTACTGTGATTCACCATGGAGTTCCATCGCAAGCAGTAGAGCTTCTGGCTGAACCCAGATCTCCCTAACAGTGGATCTCATGCTTGGGATTACCTTATTACCTTGGAAGAGGCTGGCTATTCAAAGCACCTTCATGACTGGTCTCTCAGAAGCCTCTTTGTTATGCTTTCGAACCACAGACAAAGATATACAACTTAACCACAGGGTAGAAGAGTGGAATTAAGCCACAGACCTCTCTGGCCTCAGTTTCCTCCACAAATGGTCATCATTGCTGTCAGCTATCTGCCAATCACTGGGAAATGGCAGTAGAGATGGCAACTTGATGTCTTGCAGATGAGAGACACCACAGAATGAGAGGACCTGGCAGAGTGTTTCACCCACTAGTGTCTATTTTGCCCTCCCTTGGTTCTGGGAAGCAGATACATGCTGCCTGGACCTGATTGCTAAGTGGCCTTTAGAAGCCCTTAGGCTTGAGGTCTCCTTTTAGTCAAGAACTGCTTGAGGAGCATTCTGTATCTGTATCATTGACCCCAATGCCTGGCACAGAGTAGGTGCTCAACTGCGTTTGCTGAGTGCCTGAAAAGAGTGAAAGGGGTGAAAGAGGCTTTCTGGGCCTCTTCTGAAGAACCTCATGCCTACCCTCAACATGGCCCCTTTGCCCACCTTGCCTCACTCTGAACATGAACTAAAAGAAAACTTCCTGTTTCTCGTCTTGTCAGTTTCTGGGAGGCTCCTGGAAGGACAGGCATTTGGGTCAGGGTCCTATTTGGGCCCTGAAAGCTAGCTTATGGACACAGATTCACAGGCCTTTCCTGAGTTCTGACTCCTTTATTTCTCCTTGTCCCTGAAATCAGTGTTGAGGGGCCATTTGTGATGTTCTATTGCACTCAGAGTGGATCCTTTCATGGGGCCCTGGTTCAAATTCCCTTCTGCGTTATTCAGGATGTATAGCTCTCACTATAGCTGAACACCATAAAGACAAGAATGTATTATCTCTTTTCCCACTGTTATCCTAACATTGGCCTCGTGGACGAAAGGAAGGCAGGGTCATTGTAGAAGACTCAGGATTTAAATGGAATGTGCTGGATCTTCAGCGATGATGGAACTAGTGGATAAAACGTAGAAGAGAAACAGTAGTTACATAGTGTCAAAACATTCTCCCTATAAGATGTTATAAATCATCAAATGGGAGTCATTGTACAGTGTATAACCCTGACCAGGAGACTTGATAACCTGGTTATCAAAGTTTAAATCACTCAGAATGTCACCAAGCTATCAAGGACATCTTAACCTGATATACTAAGGATACTGCACCATTTATTCTTGTTAAAACCATATAACTTGAATCATCAAGATATATTACTCAAGCCTAAATTGGGAACATTTAATAAAAGAAATGACTGGATTTATTGAAAGAGATATGACAACTTGTTATATTAGAACGTTTTGTTTCTGATAAGAAATACCAGTTCAATAACTAGTAATTAAAATCAAGTTGATAAGTTAGGTTAGATAAATTCCTGATTTTGATTGTAGAGTTATGGAAGACTCTGTTCTTGTTTTTAGGACATACCTACTGAACAACTGGGGAGAAAGGAGAATATCAAATCAGAAATTTACCATCAATTTTGCAATGGTATGAGTGTTTTTATGTGTGAGAAAGTGAATGAACAAGCAAACAAAATGTTATCCTTGAAGAAAATGAAAACTATACTGAAATTCTTTGTCCTATTTAAACAACTTGTATGTTATCTGACTTTGAAGTACAATTTTTGGGAAAAAAAACCAAAACACAAGCACAACCAGTTTGAGTGAACATTAAGTGGGCCAGCATGAGAAAGCTGCCGAACATTCAAAATGGCCGTTCTAGGGACCAATCCCCAGGCCGTGTGCTTGGTGACCTGAAAGGTGAACCCATGAGCAGCCTGTGACAAGGACACTGTGCTTTCTGCCTCCATCCCATTAAAAAAACTACTTCTCATTCAGAAATAATAGGGGTGCCCATTCTCACCCCTTTGTCCAGGAGCTACCTAACCAAAGAAGGAAACAATATCACCAGGTATTTCATTCTGAAGAGAGAAGGCACATATGGGCAAATAGTAAAGGTTGGAAGTAGAAGGGTTTTAGAAAGGGGAGTAGAAAGAGCAGGGAGCCATTCACAGGTACCTAAATGGGGGTAGGGAGCCAGGTAGCCCACAATTCAGAAGTCACAGGCCTGGAAACGTTCTGAGCTCTGTCGACTTGTGATACTGATTCAGACTGGCGTCTGGAGAGCTGGGATGTCTGAATGAGGGATAAAGTTTAGCTGGTGGGAGAAACAGGTAAACAGAGTGTGGCAGTGGACTCTGCCCTGCTGCCAGGCTACGGGGCTGGAAGTACTGCCCGAAGTGGTGGCATGAAGCAGGGAAGCAGCAATGGCTAGAAGCTGGCACTCTCAGCTCTTGCTAGCTGCCATGGGGTCCCCAGCTCTCCAGGCTTCAGAGGGGCTTGCTTGCCCCTTGCAAGCCTTCAGATAAATTGTGAAAACACCTGATATGCACAGAGCCCTTGTAGACATTTACTCAGCAGGTGTGTGGGGGCAAACTTTCATCAGGTCCCCTTGTAGATTTTGAGGCAAATGTGCCCATGTGTGTTTTCTATATTATGCACATAGAGACATTGGATTTGGACAGAAGGAACTGGGCAGTGTCACACAGTTGCCATGACAGAGCAAAGGCTTGAACTTAGCTGTCTTCTGAAACACTAAGGAAACTGTAGCTTGTTTCTGAGGATTGGAATCCAGGCTCCCGAGGCTTAGTACTTCAGACTCTCCTTGAGTTTGTTGCTCTTGAGGGGTCCTGGACTCTGTATCTTTCAACATAGTGTTCTTCTGCTGGAGTCCCAACTTCCAACTGCACTGATCTCAGAAAACTATAGACTTGCTATTCCACTTGACCATCCACCTCACTCCACCGATGCTGCTTGACGGTAGGAGCCACGTCACTGTGATTTTCCCTGGCTGAGTGGACAGTTAGAAAATGCCTCAGAGTTCACATAAGACAACAATTCTAAAACTATTTTTTTTGTCAGTTGTGGGGTTTGAACTCAGGATCAGGGTGCTGTTCCTGAGCTCTTTTGCTCAAAGCTAGTGCTCTACTACTTTGAGCACCACTTCCAGTTTTTGAGTGGTTAATTGGAGATGAGCATCTCCAATTTTTTCTGCTTGGGCTGGCTTTGAATCATGATCCTTAGATCTCAGCCTCCTGAGTAGCTAGAATTACAGGCACGAGATACTGGCAACCAGCTGATTCTAGAACTTTTTACATCACAAACTCTGAGGAAAGCTATGTATTTTCCAGGTGGGGAGAAAGGTGATCTCTCGGAGGAGAAAGGAGGGTGGAGTTCTAGGAGGGCAGCTTTCTGTTCAGAGTGATGATTTTGGCACTGATGTGTCATGGTGATGGAGACACAGAGGTTTTCTTTTTCTTTTTTTTCTAGAAGCCCACACACAGGATGAAATAGAGCCAACTGGCATCCCTGGCCCCATTCCTCTCAATTGAAGCTCAGGGGGGAGCTATTATGCTACCCAGATCCACCCTAGGCTGCTTCTCTTATCCTAGGAAAAAGCATGAGAGAGAGGCCAGGAATTCTGCTAAATAGCACTGTTCCTAAGAACCTGCTCACACTCATCACTGCTCATTAAAAAATTCCAACATGGTAAATTTCCTTCTATTATTCACCCACTTGATGTAGTAAGTTGTGTCACTTTGAGAAGACATACATAATAGTATATTAGAACAATAATGGATCTCCTCATTCATGCTTAGAAAAAATTATTACAATGTAAGAAAGTCTGAATAGCAGGAATTTATTATAATGATTTAACACTTCTAACACTTGAGCTAAAAAATGACCCTCCATAAATAACTGTCCCTGGAACACAAATTTACACAGTTTACCATTTCGCAATGTTATATAAATCCAGTAAGTCTAAATCACTTGCAGCTGGGAGGAGATCGTGGAGAACAGGGCTGAAACTCACCCACCTGGCAGGAACATGAGTGCCAGTATTTGTTCTCAGACTGTCATAGCACAGGACTGGCTGCCTCTCGACTTAAGAGTGGATAGAAGGACAACGTGGGGGTGGGGCACCGCTTCCTATCTGCAGAACATTCCCATCCAAAGGTCTACTGCATCCTGGCAGCAGAGAAAACAGGGGCTGCTATCTGAGTGATGATACCAGTGACGTGTTAGCCAATGCTGCCCAACCCTTCCATCTAGACTTAGCAGCATATGACTGCTTTAAGACCTCACAAATGGGTCACTTGCAGGTATGTATGTGACAAACACCCAACATCAGAAGAGACCAGCTCTGAAGCCCTCACCAGCTTTCAAGTGGGGCCAATTTTTAAAACCAATCACCATATATATATTTAAATGGTAACACTCCCACTCTGCCTCCCTCATCCACTCTGCCAGCCTACTTTCATGGACATGTTGACCTTGTCATTATGACTTTTCTCTTGGCTACTTCCTGCTCAGTTAACCTAACGGTAGCTTAGAATGATCACTTTCATCTTTCTAAGTCATTTGATAAATTATTTTTTTCTGATGCTCACAGGATGCAACTAAGTTACTTACAGATCTTGCTCACAAGTTGTAAAGCTAGGTTCCTCAAAGTAGGTTCATGTTAATTAAGACACAATATTCTAATAGAGAAGACAAATAGAGCACAACACAATACGGTTTAGAGTGAGAGGGGTTTTAACAGCTGAGCTACTGTATTATTGGAGTCACCAGTACAGGATTCCTGGGAAATTAGGAAAATCTCATGGAAGTGATGACAACTAAGTCTATCTGGAGAGATTCAACCAAAAGAGAGGGACCTGAAAAAAAGAGTGTGCGTGTCTTGTCACTGGACCGTGGCAAACAGTTGTAAGCTGCGGTGGAGGAAAGGAAGGAGATGAAGAAGAAAATGGATGCGGAGGCCACATGTCTAGAGCACCAGTATACCTAAAAGATGTGTTCTTTGTCCTGAAAATACTGGGGGGGGGTGTTTGGTTTTTAAGTAGGGAAGATATTGATGTAAGAACAATTCTACTCATTATGGAGATGTGACTGGGAAAGGGAAAATGGAGTCCTATGCCCTGCCGCCCCCCCCCACCCCAATACTCTTGAGTGTGCCATTAACTCTCCTCACCTTGTTTCCACGAAGGGAACTCCACTGGAGCAATGTCTGACATTTTTATCATTTATCCCTCCTTCCTTCCCTTATGCCTCTTTACTTATCATTCAGTGGTGATTTCACAGCTTGAAGCTTTGCTTCTATGTGTTTTTTTTTTTTTTTTTGTCGGTCGTGGGGTTTGAACTCTGGGCCTGGGCGCTGTCCCTCAGGTCTTCAGCTCAAGGCGAGTGCTCTACCACTTGAGCCACAGCACCACTTCCGGTTTTCTGGTGGTTTATTGGAGATAGGAGTCTCATGGTCTCTCCTGCCCGGGCTGGCTTTGAACCGCGATCCTCGTATCTCAGCCTCCTGAGTAGCTAGGATTACAGGCATGAGCCACCAGCGCCCGGCTCTTCTATGTGTTTTATTAGTTCATTAATACCAATGGTGACTATTAGTGGAACCCTTACTTGAATCTGTCAGATTCTATCTATACCTGTCTTTAATATGCACTATCTTGTATTTCTTTCCACAATCATCCTATCAGAGATTTGCATCATCATCTCATTTTGTAGATGAGATACCCAATTTATAGAGAATACTAAAATTTAGGCAGTATGGTTAAATTTTTCTTCATATGATCCAACTAGCAAAGAATACAACTGAATTATTTTTTGAAACAGCATCTTACTATGTAACCCATTTGGCCTTGAATTTTGCTCTTTCCATCTTCATCTTCCCAAGCGCTGTAACTATAGTTGGATAACATAACAATGGCTTACAAGTGAGATCTGTACCAAAGGCTACTTGTTTTCATATCTGATTCCCGAGAGGGATCAACCCCATCAACCTGAACTCTGGGCCTGGTGTGTGCGTGAGGGGTCCCTCAACTGGCCAAGAACACTGGTGGTGGACTTGGAAAGGGCATTGTAACTGGTTGCTATATTGGCAACACATGCTATAGATTATTCTTATTGGAGTCCAAGTACCACCTCCACCCAATTGAAGGAAGGCCTTATCTTTATTTTGGCCAATGTGTTTTAGAAGCGGTCTTCACTAGAGTTACTGTAGCCTCTATTATTAGAAAAGTCACTCTCTCCTGGAAATAGGTCTTTTTTATGTATATATTGCTTTGCCAGAGCTTCTAGTTCTGCATATAGAAAGAGGGTCCAGATAGTGGCATTCAATTAATGAAGGTTACTGACAAAAAGCCAAAAAAAAAAGGTAGCATTTTTCCTACCTTGTCCAAGTGGTATGTGAGGACTCTTTCCTAAAGAATGGTGGGGAAATGCTCAGTCCTAGTTGAGATTTTTTTAAATGCTTCTCTTGGGGCACCAGATCAAAGCAGGTGATGTACTGAAGATACCAACCTGGCCACCAGATCTGCCACTGACAGTATGTGGAACCTCAGAAAAGTCACTTTTTCTCCCTGAATTTTCATCTATAAAAGTGGATGACCATGGGCTCTAAGGTCCAATTCATCCACTGAATTCTGTGACTAGAATGGTGGGGCAGACAGAACAGGCTAGGCACACTGTTGCTTTTTGTTTTTGGATGGGTTGCAACATTCAGATGTTGCTAATGTGATGGTATTAAGAGGCAGGCTTTGTAAGATGATTAGGCAATGAGTACTTCATCATTGTTAGGATTAAGGCCCTTTTATAAGACACTGTAGACAGCCTTTAGTCAGCTTGCTAGCTTGCTCTTTAGCCATGCAAGGACTCAGACTTCGGCTCCTCAGGAGGATGAAGTTCATTGGGGCAACTGACCCTACCAATGCCTTCAGCCTAGAACTTTCAGCTCCCACAACTATGACGAACATTTTGTTTTCCCTGTATAAATGATCAAGCTTTAGGTTTTGTTGTAGCAGTACAAATGGATTAAGGGCTCAACTCAAATTTTGTGTGAATGTATATGTGTGCTGGTCCTAGGGCTTGAATTCAGGGCCTGGGTGTATCCCTGAGCTTTTGTATCCAAGGCTAGTGTTCTACCATTTTGAGCCATAGCTCCATTTCTAGCTTTTATAGTAGTTAATTGGAGACAAGCACCTCACAAACTTTCCTGCCAGGGCTTGCTTTGAACTATGATCCTCAGATCTCAGCCTCTTCAGCAGCTAGGATTACAGGCATGAGCTACCAGCCTGGCTCCTACATATTGTTCAGTGTGTGTATGTTGTGGAAGTGACAGAGAAAGAAATATAGCTATGAAGCTGAAGTCTGAGAAGGTAAAAGGTCCTTTTCAAATGGAGCAGTAGAACCCAAGTGGCTGAAGAAACCAGGAACACTAACCTATGAAACTGGTTCTCTAGCTGCTAGCTCACACATTCCCTGAGGATTAGGATTACCTCACTCCTCTCTAGCCTTGTCCCTAGATACAAGAATAACCTTACAGCATTTGTGGCAATTGGCTTATTTGGTTTTTAGCTTGAGAGAAGGTGGAGTGATGCTTCTGCTCTTGCTATTTCTTCCTCTGAGTGGTAGCTGCAAAGTCTCACTGTTCTGGTTGAGGTGCCAGGTTGGCATGCATAAAGGGAGCAAGATAGGCTCTTTGGCTGTCTTGAACATGGGTGTGATCGTAGAACCATGACTTTCAGGCACTCAAGTCCTAACCTGCATCCTTGTAACCTCTGAAGTCAACCAGGAAGATTCATGTCTCCTGTCCTCAAGTGCTGTGACATTTCTTCCTTGGGGGACATGTAGATAAGGGGGCAGGCAGACAGAAGGGACTCAGAGGTATCACAGATTGAATCTTCCATTCTTGCAACTATACAACCTGGAGGAGGCTTAGTGTCCCCAGGATGGAACTGAGATGGATGTGGCACACTATCTCCCTTTTCCCCCAATTCATCATGGATTCCTGTTGTTTTAATAAGAACTGAGAAAAAACACTTTGTGATAATCTAGGCCCTGCTATTTCTTTCCAGCTGGAATGCACTGATTTTATGAGATGCTTAAAGGGCCAAGTCAAGATCAAAACCACATGGGGAAAATAGTCATAAAGATAATTTATTAATTTAAAAATTCATATGTATATAAAAATCTGTCCACATTAAAAATAATGTACACTGAATTATAGATAAAATGTGAACTCTGAGGAGTCTCCAGAGCCTATGACTCTGTTTGCTGACAGTACTCAGCTCTGTTCTTTTAAGTCTTCTTCCCCTTCTATAGAATTTGGTCAGCCACTCTCCAAAATGAACCTGGTACTGGAAGCAGGAACAAGTGAAGAATGACTCTATAGGAGAATTCCTCTTTCTTCATGACATCTGAGTGCTCTGGATAAGTTCCCACCAGGAGATCAGAGCTGATCAACACTGTGCCTCCTGGACGTGTGACATCAGTAGAAGGTTTTCCTTGATTAACCTTGTTTTTCTAAATCAAGCACTGTGGGCCTTGTTTAGGAAGTTTTACTGGACACACTCCATCATTTTCCATTTTACAAACACTGATTGGTTTTTCTCTCATAAACTGATGGGTAGCAGGATAGGCATTGTTGTAATTCTATTTGCAGTACCGTTACTGTGTGTCCAGTCTTGTTTTGGGGAAATCTTGGACAGGCAAACAAATCTAAAGCAGCCTGCTGGGAATATTCTCTCTCTCTCTCTCTCTCTCTGAAGGGTCGAGCCCTTTGTGTCAAGAATAATAAGTTAGGCCTCAAGGTTCTACTAGAACATACATATCTCAAAGTAATTTTAATATTGAGGAAAACATTAGCATGTTATTCAATTAACCATTAAGATACTGCATTATAAACAAATTCACATCTTATTTCCCTCATACCAACACCAATAAAATGTATAGAGAATGACAACTGGTGGTGTGTGAAGAGGACATATGAAGATTGTGGTGATAGCTTTTCTCTTTCAAAATGCCTATTTGCCATGTACTCACTTTAGACACAACAAAGAGAGCTCCATATTACAAAAGCCCTTTGAAATGGAGTGAAACTGATTGGCTACTCTCAGAGGGATAAATTTAAAAGGAAATTGGAATCTTCAATAATTTTTCAACTTTTCAAGAAAACATTTACCATTAGCTTAGTTCTACCCTTGGGTTTACTTTGGATTAAGAAAATGTCATTCTTTCCTCCAAAGAAGAAAAGACCCAAGTAAAGGAAGACTGGGTAGAAGCAACAGGACAGCCTGTAGGGACAATGAGATTTTCTCTTGGACATGGAGGCTGCCCAAACTACATGGTTTTCATAGACAGAAAACATGCAAGGCCTGGACAACCAGGAACTTTCACCTGCATGGGGGGAGAAATGCCAGCGGAAGCCTATCAGCTGTAGCTGCTGGGCGCCACTCTCCATCTGAAGAAATCTTCTCCAGATATAACTATGGCAATTTACAAGAGCACATTTGATAGAAGGTGAACTGATATGATACTTGGGTCAGTAAGAAATATCTAGAGCTTGCTTTTCTTCATCCAGGGAAACTACAGGGGCAGAAACATGAACATTGGTAGGAAAAGTATTCAGCTTGTTTCTCTTCTGAATTTTTTCCAGGACCACTATGCATTTTAATGCTGCTTGTTTCCAAGAGTTGGTTGAGTCCTTTCTTCTAGCCCAATGGACCTTTTGGTTTTAGGAAGGTCAGTTACCAGGCTGAAGACTACTACAACTGACTCACAACTTATTCCCGGTGCTTCTGGTGGTAGAGGTACCAACTCAAACTTTAGAATTAAAGGATCACACTTACAGAAAGGCAGTGGTGAGAGAACAGGGGGAGAATGTAAACGTCTTTATGAAATTTGCTTGTCACAAGGTATTTGAGGTATCTTTGAAGGAAAGGTTTTTGTTGTGTAGAAAAGAGAACCAATCTTTCTCCTCAGGCGATTGAGAAGGAAACACTCTTTAAATGACAATGAATATACAACGATGTCTGCCATGCAAAAAGTACCCTAAATTTCTAATCCCTGGCATAAAATGGTACTATTCCTCTTACTTCCCTTTAATGTATTATCTACTGATTAGTCTGATCAAAAACACCTTGGGTTGTTTAGGGAAAATTCTATGTTCAATACATTGTAGGGTGCCAGTGAGATAGGTCCCTGTGAAAGGAGACTCACAATTACTTTGTAATCAATCATTTTAACATCCTAGATCAGTATGTGAAGAAACCCACAAATTTCCTGTGGAAATTTTGTAGCTTATGCTTTGGAGTCAAATGAAAAAGATATCTTCCAGAATTTGATTCTCCTCCAGGTCTTCAGGAGTCCTATGTGTTCCCGTCTTCTTCCAGATTGATTTTTGAGGGCTAAGTCGGAAAGCATTGTGATTCTGGGCCCCAACTTCTCTGAATGAATGAGGATGAGGCTTGTGAGCAGAGTGTGGGCTCAGAGAATGAACCAAATCCAACAGGGATGTCTCATACCTGTAAAACATACAACCCAGACAGAAAAGGATCAGACTATTAGAACATTAGAATATAAGAAATTCAGAAGTGTCCTCAGGGAAACCTTAGGGAAGGAAAACACTTGTAGGCCTCAAGAACAAATCCCTGCTTCCCGTCTATGAGCTCTTTTCTATTGTTTACACCCAACAGTTCTCCTAATTTGTGAAGAGACTTCTTTAACTACAGAGTAGGAAAAGTAATCATGCTTATGTTAGTGATACAAAGTACTGAATATAAAGTATTGGTCCAGGCCAATAAGGGCTCCACCACCTGGAACAGATAGATGAGTGTCTCTATTGTTGTGTCAGGGCAGAGAGATCAAAGAGAGAGCCTGGAAGTGAAACATATTTCTTATTATACTTCATTGGCTAGAACCAATTATGTCTCGATGGTCTTTGATAAAATTTGAAATAATTTAAAACATTTTTTTCCTGGTTGTGGAGTCTGAACTCTGGGCCTGGGCGCTGTCCTTCAGCTCTTCAGCTCAAAGCTAGTGCTCTACCACTAGAGACACAGCACCACTTCTGGCTTTTTCTGCTTTATGTGGTATTGAGGAATCAAACACAGGGCCTCATGCATGCAAGGCAAGCACTCTACCACTGAGCCACCTTCCCTGCCCATCATTTTTTAATTTTATAGTTAAGGAAACTGATATCCAGAAAAGAATAACTGAGGTCCAGAAAGGATGACGTGAACTGCAGTCACAGATCAAGTGAGTAGCAGAGCCAAGTGGTTTGCATTCTACAGAGCCCCTTCAACATTCCAGACTACATTGACAGTCTTTCCACCAAATGAAAGCACTAATGAAAGCAAAAGAAGTAAGTGGTTCATGTTTCTGACTGTATCTTAAATAGGGATACAGGTGAACCCATTGCAACAATGAGATGTACAAGTCATTATGTCGAAAAATGAACTTTAAAACTTTGGTGCGGGGGGTAGGGGTAGCGGGGAGGATTGGGTGGAGGGGCGGGGCGAGGATGGGAAGGGGAAACAAAGGAGGAGGCTATGATGCTTGATAAGAAATGTACTCATTATCTTGCCCATGTACAGTATTTTCACAATAATAAAATAAAATAAAATACAAAAAAGTATAGCATATTTGTAACAAGGCTATTTTTCCTTCCAACATATTAATCTTGCCCAGAGTATAAACATTTATCTTATGGTCCAACTATTATCATCAAGGCTATTTCTTTAGGAGCCATATCTGATCATGTATTACACGGTAGGAGAAGAGCATAAAGTATGTGGCAGACAGGTCTCAGATTTCACTTGTATTTCAGAGCTAATTTCTTTCACTAAGTATACTGACAGTACTTTTGCTGTCAGAAATGACTGAATAAATTTGCAGGTTCAAAAGCTACAGAATAAATACCAGGAAACTGGCACTTGAAAGGTAGGAGTATAAGGGGAAGAGGGCAGGCAAATGAAGACAGGAAGTGGGGGAGAATGTAGTTGCAAAATTTCATTGTATCTATCAAAAAATTACGAAATGTAAGGGAAGAGAGGGGTTAAAGGGGGAGGTAAGATTTTGAAGTGATGGCACAGATGAAGATGCTTTGTTAAAGGGCAAAAAAATTAAATATATAACTTACAAGGAAGAGGTGGGTTAGGAAGGCTGGGTGAGAATGTTGAAAGGGGTGACATGATCAAGATGCGCTGTATTCATCAACTGCTTTGGTGAATAGCAACTCCTCTGTTTAACTACTTAAAGATAAAAATATTCAAAACATTCAGTTCATATCCTACAACATTAAGAAAACAGAGGGGGAGGGATGGGGGAGAATAATGAAAGAGGTAAAATGAATCAAGGTATATTATACTTATAAACTGGTTTTTTGAATGGTAACTTCTTTGTACAACTACTTAAAGATAATATAAATACAATTTTAAAAAGCAACAAACATCAAAAATTGTTTTACGAAGCAAATCTTGACAAAACATCCAGTCTTAAAATGAGAATCACATATACCGTTATATAGCATATACACTATCAGAAGAATGTTGTCTTCTATCATATTGAGTTCTATAAGTTTTAACTTGTGGAGGTGACATGCATTCAGCTTGGTTAGATCCTACTGGCTTTTTGGGTACTTGATAATTTAAAGAGACATATTACTAGTTGGTGGCTTATACTGCTAATTCTAACTACTCAGGAGACCAAGATCTGAGGATCATGGTTTGAAGCTGGGTTGGGCAAGAAACTCTGCAAGATACTCATCTTCAATTAATCACCAAAAAGCTAGAAGGTGAGCTGTAGCTCAAGTGTTAGAGTACCAGCCTTGAGCAAAAAAGCTTCAGGACAGCACCTAGACTCCAAGTCCAAGCCCTAGTTCTATCACACACATAAATTAAGAGATATATTACACGAAGTCATATCCACAAAATACCATCCTTGGAAGCACTCACACTTGGTGTGTGTGTGTGTGTGTGTGTGTGTGTGTATGTGTGTGTGCGTGTTTTGTCAGTTGTGGGGCTTGAATTCAGGACTGGGGCTTACTCTTTGAACTATTTTTCTCCAAGTTAGCATTCTATCACTTTGAGCCACAGTGTCACTTCCATTTATTTCTGGTGGTTAATTGGAGATAAAAGAGCCTCATGGACTTTCCTGCTCAGGTTGGCTCAGACTCTTGAATAGCTATAATTACAGGCATTAGCCACTGGTGCCCAGCTCCACACAGTTTTCAAATTTAAAAAATTATAGCATATATCAATTGCACAAGGGGTTTCATTGTGGTATTTTCATAAATTTATATCATGCACTTTGATCAAATTCAATCACTGTTACTATCTTATCCCCTTCCTTTCTTACAATTTCCTATGCCATTTTTATGAATTCTTCTGCACCAGTAGTGGGGCTTGAATTCAGGGCCTTGTATTATTGCTTAATGTTTTTGCCCAAGGCACTTCTATTTTATTTTTATATTTTAGTGGTACTGGAGTTTGAACTCAGGACCATCCTCTTGATATGTAGTTCTTTACTACTGAGTCACGTCCCAGCCCCCCCTTTTTTGTCAGTCATGGGGATTGAACTCTGAGCCTGGGTGCTGTCCCTTGGCTCTTCAGCTCAAGTCTAGCGCTCTACCTCTTGAGCCACAGTGCCACTTCCGGTTTTCTAGAGGGTAATTGGAGATAAGAGTCTCATGGACTTTTTCTTGCCTGGGCTGGCTTTGAACTTTGATCCTCAGATTTCAGCCTCCTGAGTAGCTAGGATTACAGGCGTGAGCCGGGTGCCTGGCCCCAGCCCTTTTTGACTGCTTAATGACTGCACTCACCTCTTCATTTGTCTCACCCCTTCCCTAGACCTCAGTCTCCACACCTCTAAAAAATGTTTCAGTTTCTTTGAAAACAGTCTTGCCTCTAGTTGTTCCACATAAGCTATTCTTAGAGGATAGCTGTCTAGTTACTGCCACTGACTTTGCACGGACTAACTGAATTGTCTCTAACATTGGTTAACTCATTATGAGTGAATAGAAAATATCATTAAATGGGACTGGGAAGGTGGCTCAGTGGTAGAATGTTTGCCTTGCATGCATGAGGCCCTGGGTTAGATTCCACAGTACCATAAAAGCAGAAAAAACAAGAAGTGGTGCTGTGGCTCAAATGGTAGAGTGCTACCTTTGAGCGGAAGAGCTGAGGGACAGAGTTCAGGCCCCATGGCTGACCTGCTCTGTTTGAAATTGACTATTCAAGATCTTCTCAATGTTAGCTGTATAAGCAACTTTAGATACTACCAGTATCAAGAACATTCTGTTTGTAGATCTCTCCTATTTAGTATTCTGCTCTGAAAACCCTAGTGACCTTGGGTTGCTCATACTCCCAACTCTTATTTCCTGTCAGTGTGTTTGGCTCTTCTTAGATTCCTGAGCTCTGGCTCAGGAATGTAATCTCATTTGTTTCTCCTCTTTAGGGATAACTATTCTGTATATCTCATATATATTATTCTTTTATAGTTTCTTCAGGTGGAAAGATATACTCAATCCCAGTTATTCCGTTTTAGTTGGAAGAGGAAGCATCTTGATAAGGATCTTAATTTGAATTACAAAAAACAGGCTTTAAGAACTGTCTTGGAGCCTGGTGGTGACAGCTCACACCTGTAATCCTAGCTACTCAGGAAGCTGAGATCTGAGGATCACGGTTCAAAGCCATGGGCAGAAAATCCTTGAGACTCTTATTAATAATTAACCACCAGAAAACTGGAAGTGCCTGTAGCTTAGAGGTAGAGCACTAGCTTTGAGTGAAAAAGCTAAGGCCAGGACCTAATCCCTGAGTTCAAGCCCCAAACTATATTGGATTTCCATTGTGGCTGAGTTATATTCCCACTTATAGTGTGCAAGAATCTTCCCACATGTCACGCTAGCCAGAATTTGTTGTTGTTAGTGTTTTTGATGATGGTCATTCTCACAGAGATAAAATCTCAGTGTTATTTAAATATTCATTGGCCAACAATGTTGATCATTCCTTCATGTATTTATTGGCCATCTGTATTTCTTCCAGATTGCCTGTTGGGTTTTGACTCTTTGGAACATTTTTGAGTTATTAATCCCTTATTAATGCATAGTTATCAAAGAATTTTTATCATCCTACAGGCTGTCTCTTCAACCTAGTGACTATTTCTTTTGCTTAGGGGATAGGGAAACTTTTTAAAAAATATTGGGGCTTGGTATTCTGGAGGTTTCTGACCTTAACATGTTTCTAAGAATACTCAGACTGAAGTTATAGGGGAAAAAAAGGTTGCATTCATGCAATGGTACTTCCAGTTAGGAAGAAAAAAAGAAAAATAAAGTATTTGTTGAGTAATATATATTTCAGTGGCAAATAATCAAGTTGAAACATGTGTAATAAAGAGGGGGATGAGAAGAAGTAGTAGAGGAGATGAATTTGATAGGGGTATAGAAATAACTCACTGAAACCCCTCTGTACAACTATTATAACAGGGAGCGAAAGAGAGGGAGAGAGAAACAGAGAAAGAGAATGAGAAGATGTGACAAATGAAGAAAAAATAAAAGGGTTATAGTTTAAAGATAAAATATGTATGAGCATAGCCAGGCACCAGTAGCTGATGCTTATAATCTTAGTTACTCAGGAGTTTGAGATGTGGAAGATTAAGATCTGAATCCAGAGCAGGCAGAAAAGTTGATCGCAGTCCATCTCCAAATAACCAGCAAAAAGCTGGGTTGTAGATGTGGCTAAAGTGGTAGGCCAGGTCAATCAAGCATGCTGGGTGAGCATGGGGCCCTGAATTCAAACCTTGGCCTTTGAAAAAAAAAAGTATGAATGTAATCTAAATCAACATCATCATTTGGTCAAGTCAAGTCCTCTTCCATAGTTCCTTTTCTTTCTCAACCAAATCATTACCATCAGCATTTAAACATGCATTAGTATCTTCTGATATAAAACATATCCTTCCTTAAAGTTCTTCATTAGAGAGAAACCAGATCTAATAAACACAGAACAGCTATAAGAAAAAATTGCAACTCATAATCTACCGGCTGCTAAAATTATTAAGTGAAAGGTTGATGGGGACCTATTTAAAGGCAGGTTGAGACATTTTCTAAGTCTACTTACTCATCTTAGATCACTAAAAGTAGGACAACCAATAATTATTTTCTTCCTAATATGAAGGAAGTATACAGCATTATGATGGAAGATTCTTGCCATAAAACAATTAAAACTTTAACCCAATCAAATGTCTAGATTTAATTGTCAATTTGCATGAAATATAAAGTACAAAAGAATAGACTAGATGACATTTCAAGATATAATCAGCCAATAACAGAATGTGTGAAACTGTATGACAAATGGCTCAGTTATATTCATAGCATTAAAGAAGGGAAAACTGTAAAAGATTAAAAGATATTTAAATGATCTATCAACCACAAGGAATACATGTACCTTAGTTAATCAGTGATTCAAACAAATCAATGGCAATTATTTGCACTTTTGAAATAAACCAGGAAAGATGGTTAGATGATACCAAGGAATTTTATTATTGTTGTTGTTTTATTTAGATAGTGATATTGGAGTTGTGTTAAATTTTTGTTTTTGTAGTTGGGTACTGTGGCTTACTTTTGTAATTCTAGGTTCACAGAAGGCTGAAATACAGAAGATCTTGATTCAAAGCCAGCCCAGGAAGAAAAGTCTGTGATGTTCCATCTCCAAAATAACCAGCAATAAGCTGTATTAGAGGCATGGTTGAAGTGCTACAATGTCAGGGAAACAAGCTAGTGGATCAAGCAAGCTGAACAAGTGCAAGGTGTTGAGTTTCAACACCAGTAGTAAAACAAAAAACAAACCAACCCTTGTTAAAAATACTGAAGAATGTCTTGTCAAGATGACATGATGCCTGAAAACATTCAGTTTAAAGAAAAGTTTAGTGGGAGGTAATAGAAAGAACACTGAAAATTGCTGAAACTGAGCCAACTGTATGGCTCCATTATATTCTCTCCACTTTTGTGAATGTCCGCAAACTTTCATAATATAAAAATAAAACTCATGTACTCTTCTTTCTCATATCATCCATGCTTCCCTGTATTGGTGAGCTCTCTGAAGCAAAAACATATATTATCTCTAATTAAATTACCCTCTTTTCATTCATTCTGCAAAAACTCTAACATAGTTTTCCCCAGACCACGTGCCCAAAACTTCCTCCCTAAATTTACCAAATGACTTTCACATGGATACTTCAATTATTTTGACTTCTCAGAGTCTTTCTTTTTTTTTTTTTTTTTTTGGGTCCGGTCGTGGGGCCTGAACTCTGGGCCTGGGCACTGTCCCTCAGCTCTTCAGCTCAAGGCGAGTGCTCTACCACTTGAGCCAAGGCGCCACTTCTGGCTTTTTTCTTTTTGCTTATGTGGTGCTGAGGAATCGAACCCAGGGCCTCGAGCATGCAAGGCAAGCGCCTTCCCAGCCCAGAGTCTTTCTTTTTTATGTGTTTTCCTTTTTCAATTATATTTTTATTATCTTTAGTTGTACAAGGGAGTTTTCGATAAATTAGTTAATAAGTACAATGCATCATGACTGATGTTACCTCTTTCATCATTCTCCCACATCCCTCCCAATTCAACCTGTCCTCTCAATTTTCTTAGTTTCATAAGATATGCATTGAATATTATGACTACATTCTCTACCCACCTTCCCCTCTTCAACTGTTTACCCTCCTCCCCATGATCGCCACACATCTTTCAAGAGTCAGTTTCCTAGTATTCATTTTATTGGTCCCAGGCTCCTTCTACAGAACTGGCCTTACTTGACTCCACCCTCGTCTTGGTTCTTGGTTTCCATGACAGTCAATCTGTATTTCTTCTTGCTTTTAGGCCACTCCTCCATATTATCTTTGATCACTTTTAACTAACTTCAAAATCTTGTCATTTAACAATATTTAGGCCAAAGGTTTCCTTAATTCTTTTTGAGATGATCTCACTATTATGTATCTTTGTGCCTGCTCTCACATTTTCATGTTTAGTCCAAGTTTCAAAATCCAATCACTTGAGTTCTCCACATGTATGTTTCCAAGCATTTCCAACTCATTTTCCCCTAAACCAGTCTTCACCTTGCCTCATACCAACCCATTTCCTCATAGCTAAATCTTCTCATTTTCCTCATTTCTTGTTTTTTTAAAAAAACTTTCATGTCTTGTATATATGTTTATCTGATTTGGGGAAGGGATGGGGAACAAAATGGTGAGACAAAGGACAAAGGGTGAACCAACGCAACAGCAATACTCACAAGACAATATGCTGGAAATGAACTGTACAATGTAGTGGTGAGAGTTGAAGGGAGGGAAAGTAGGAGAAAAATGAGGTGGATAACAATGTTCAAAAAGAATGTACTCATTATCTTATGTATGTAACCGAAACCCCTCTGTATATCACCTTGACAATAAAATTAAATTAAAAAAATAGCTTTCATTCATTCTACTACTGAAGCCAATAACCTTTAGAGTCATCCTTGACATTTCCTTCTCTTTACTGCCTTCTGCTCTATTTGATCCTATTGATTCTACATCTTAAACACATCTTATTATTGATTGTTCCTATTTCATTTCAGCCGTTAGGTCTCAGACACTATCACTGTTCACCTACAATGGTCTCTTCTTTCTATTTCTGGAATGGACACTTCATTCCCTGCTTCAAGACCTGTATATTTGCTGTTTCACCTGTTAGGAATGTTATTCCTTTTTCTTTTCTATTTGTTAACATAAAAGAGCAGTGTAGTATTTATCTACAGTTTAAGATAAATTTGCACATCAACCACCCATTAATTCTTTTTCATAATCCTTTGTTCTTTTCTTCATAACACTTTTCATAATTTATAATTATTTATTTGTATGAGTTTATTTTTCCAACATGTCTTATTGGTATGCCATTTCATCTTTAATGTCAAGTGCTCAGTAAATAATGAATGAGACTACACTGTCCCAATTATTTTCTTAAAACTTTTTAATAATTTAAAATAATTATAAGAATGTTTAATTATAAACTTCAAATATATAAAATTATATAAAGAAAAAAATTAAAATTCTTTCAGAACTCCATTCCTCTACTTGAATACCAATTTGATTACCACCCTCCAGATCACTGGTAATGGTTTACTATATGCTTTCAAATATCTTTTAGTACAATTACATGCATCTATGTACATACACAAATACTCAGATACACATACACTTAAAAACTTAAAGTTAGGCCATGCTATGTTGAGATTTATAATCTGTCTTTTCACTTGTCAGCATATTTTGTAGATCACTGCAAAATATTACATAGAGATTTGGATAGTTCTTGTAAACGAGGGCAGAATGTTCTATTTTATGGATGTACCACTGCCCTAATTTTAAAGAATCCTCATAGCTTCTACTAACTTAATCTAGCTAAATTTTATATTTAGTATTCCTGTTTTAGTATCTTCAAGGGGGGAAAATCAGTATTTAATCATTAGTGTTGATTTAAAGGCAATGTACTTGAAAATATTTCCTTTAAAGTTTGCCCTACTTAAGCTAATTTTCTAATACATTGGTGCAATTTATGTCAACACAACTTTGTTTTAGTGAGGAGAAATAAAATGGTAAGAACCTAATGGGTTCAGGAATTATTAGGTAAAATGAATGAAATTAAGATTGTCATTGTATCCTTAATATTCCACTGTCCTACATTTAAAGTATCCTCTTAGCTTTTATTTCCTTAATCTAGCTAAATTTTGTCATTATTATTTCTTTTCTAAAAGTATCTTAAGGAATAAGCTATCCAACTTCATAAAGATTTATTATCTCTTTGCCTTTTTGAAATACTGAAATACTTCAAAGAAGTTTTTTTTTTCTTCTCACATTCATGCCAAGAAATCTTTATAGTTTTTATGGCATAAGGTGCCTCAGAAAGATGAGAGTTCCTATGGGTAGTTTTCTGACTTTTTAAAAAATTCATTTTTATTGTAAAGGGGATTTTTTCTGACTTCTTTATGCTATTTACCTTTACAGCTATAATCAAACTGAAATCCTGTTGGGGAAAAAGCTGAATTCCTATTTTTTTTTGGGGGGGGTCCAGTAGTGGGGCCTGAACTCTGGGCCTGGATGCTCTCCCTCAGCTCTTCAGCTCAAGGCTAGCGCTCTACCACTTGAGCCACAGCGCCACTTCTGGGTTTTTTCTTTTTGCATTGTGTGGTGCTGAGGAATCGAACCCAGGGCCTCATGCATGCAAGGCAAGCGCTCTACCACTGAGCCACCTTCCCAGCCCTTGAATTTCTATTTTTATGTTAATGTTTTGGTTCTAATCTCTAAATTTATGGAGTTAATTGTCATATATTATATTGAAGGTGTTAAAGTAGATGAAGTTTATGGAACTGCTATTCTGACAAATCATTGTCATCTAAACAAAACTGTAATTAGACACTTTCAGAAAAATAGATCAATGAGTTAAATCAACATGAATATATAGATGAGTTATTTTTTCTTTAAGTAATTCTAAATGGCGCTATTATTTGTATGTTATTTCTTCTACCAAAGGTTCCTATTTTGTGGGCATGCCCTTTGAAGAGATGGAGGTATTTCTTGCAAGCTGGTTAGTTTTCCTGAGAGGACTATTGTAAAACCCTGAGCTTGGCATTACCCAGTTTTGCTCTGGTTTCCCACTTGAAAATATGATGGTGGAATATGCAATTCCACCATCACCATCTGTCATGAAGGGATACATGCTGCTCAGACACTCAGCACTCAAAACTATGACTTAAATAAACCTTTTTTCCTTTATACAGTTAGAATGTCTCTGGTATTTTATTATAGAAATGCAAAATGAATTAATATAAGTGACACAATTTTCCTGAAACATGTGAGACCCAGGTAGTAACAAAGTGCTTATGGAAGAGTCTTCATACTTCGTGAGTTTCATACCTGAGATTTTGTTATTTGAGGATAATAATAATCACAGCAGTCATTATAGTGGGGCTAATTATAACTTAACTATGACATTTCTGTAATAGCTCCAAACTAATATTATTCATAAAACATTGTATTCAAAGTAGTGGTAAAGAGTTTAGACTCTAAAGCCAGATGCTAGATTTGAATCTTGGTTCTGTGAATTTCTGACAATTTGATCTTAGGCAATTTCCTTAATACATAGGGCCTACTACAAGAAGGGTTACTTTTCATCATAAGAAGAGTATATCTGTGGAAGGGGTAGCAATGCTCAGTAGGAAATGTACTCATTATCTTACTAATGTAACTGTAACCTCTCTGTACAGTATCTTTACAATAAAAATATATATTAAAAAAGAGAAAAAGAAAAAAGAAAAATCTATCTGTAAGCAAAAAAGGAAAATACCAACAACTCAGGTGAAAAATGAATAAAAGAAAAAACAAAAATTCAAGAAAATACTTTGTACAGCATCTTTACAATAAAATAAAATTAAAAAATAGTAAGAGAAAATAAAACTTGACTAATTATAAGAAAAAATGTTAATTATAACTGTAAGATAAAATTCTCATCTATCATAATAGCAAAGTATCAAACTTTTAGGTAACCTTTCTGAAGGAATGATAAAATAGGCAAATACAAATATTGCTGGTGGGACAGGTATACAATCCTTACTGAAACAATGTGGCAGTATCTATGAAGAATAAATTTATATTCTACAGATAGCCTCATATTTACATAAGTGACATGTATGGGACTATTCACTACAACATTGCTTCAATCACACAAGAGGAAATAAACTAGATATCTACTCACTAATATATAGTTAATTACATCATGGTTGTTCCAAATAATAGAACACTGTGCAGCAATTAAAAAGAACAAAGCAGCTCTACAGTATTCACATTTATACAAATGGCCTAGATCATTCAGGCATAATCATCCCTACAAGGACATAAAGGAAACTGGTATTGGCTCATTCAAAAGGGATAATTGTCTGGGTGACTAGGAAAAAGGGGAGCCATACTTTTTACTAAATATCCTTATGAATTTTGTTTATTTTAAATATGACCATCATTATAAAAATAGTTCCATTTTCTGCATATGCTAAGTGAATATTTAGTGCAACCAGACAACATACTCTAATGTAATCTGTTTAAACTATATAATATACCTTATTTTCTAGCAGCATTCATTTCTGAAATTATGATATTAGGTAATGGCTATTTAACATAAAATTTATCTTTTGGACAACATATGAAGAAATGATCTGGAGGAAAGCAGAGATTTAGGGGTTAGAATAAATACATAAATAAAATAAAATGTCTAAAAATTAAATCTGTAGTTACAAAATCTCAGAAGTAATGAAAACTCAAAAGATCTTACATAACTTTTCTAAAGCTTAGCTCATAACCTATAAGATCCATGTCTGGAGGAAGATGGCAGAGAAGCTGGGAACTAAACAAGCTCTTGGATAGAAACCAGTTTTAGTGTTCCAGTGAAAAGTCCAAGGCTAGAATCACACCAAGTATGCCATCATAGTACAGAGAGTATGGCCAGAGAAGAAAAAATCAGGCAGTTTGGTTAAAGAGACAGATTTGAGCACTAGCCATTGTCTGTGGCAGCCATATCATCAGACAGAGCAAGGACAAAGGCGCCAGACACTGTGTTCATGCGGATTCTTACTTACTGCCAGCAAGGAGCTTAACTGACAAGGAGCAGAAATCTTCATCCTTCTGACCACAGACAATAGCAGATGCTAGACAGCCCAGAAACCAAGGGAAAGGCATGAGTACCCCACAAGACATCCTCACTGTTTCTCAGGGAGATTGGTGGGAAGGTAGCCACTCCCTTACCACTGGAGAAGAACTCCATCTTTGATACTGACAAAGACTTGGCTAGAGCAGCTAGAACCTAACACAGGCCTTGGAAGAAGACAATAGGAGCCATTCAACAGGTCAAAGGAACCTGACCTTCGGGGCTCAGCTCCACCCCAGAGAAAGTTGCCATACCCAGGAAAAGTGGGCTCCACACTTGGAGGAGTGACTTTCTTCACTGGTAAACAGAGCCAGAGGCTACCACACCCCACTATAGCATAGGCAGCAGACTCAGCTGCCCTAGGGTAAAAGAAAAACAATTGGAAACTCAGTAAACACAAATCCTGAGACTGGCTCCAGGCTGGGTTGTGTGAGTGTCTCAGGGAAAAGCTACTGACTGCTGCCAGGCCTCAACCCTACCCACAGCCTAGCCCCATCACAGCAACTCCAAGCTAGAGAACACAGCCATCTCCCTCCTTTGTGATACTCAAAGCAGATCCCCCTCCCACTGAAGTAGCCTGGGAGAAGGGTCATAAAGTCCCTGGTAAGACAGAGCATCATTCTGCCTGCTCAAACAAACTAATTTAAGAAACCAATCAAACCACAGGAAAACCAAACAACACAAACAAATCAGAGATTCCACCAAGAGACTGGTTATGGACACAAGATTACCCCGCCCCCCACCAAAAAAAAAACTCCTTTTTTCAATCTAATTAAAAACTTTTTCATCATTTTTATTTTAGTTTTTTGTTTTTTTTCTAAATTCTCTTTTTACTCTTTTAGCTTTTGGTCTTTTTGTTTTGCTTTACTTAATTGCTGTTCTGTTCATCCCCAGATATATACCCATTTTCGATTATTAGACCTTATTCTTCATTGTGTACATACTTGAGATATTGATTACTTAATTCACAAGCAACCAGCCTTAACTCCTTTAATTGTAGTATTACTTTATACTTATATAATTTTTAAGTGTTTCATTTTAAAAGTTTTTATTTCTCCTTTTTCTTTTTTCTTTATCTCTCTTCTCTTTTCCTTATACCATTCTCCTCTCTCTGAATTTAGGTCTTAGTTATCTTCCCTCTCTCCTTTTCCCTCCCCACATTCCTCTAATCTTATTTTTTTCTCAGAATTCTCCCTAAACCTATTAGTTTCTGGTCTGCTGACTTCTTTGATTTTTCTTAGTCCATTGACCCCTAGTTACTGGTTGTTGAACTAGATTGTATCTGTACTTATTTTGACTGCATCAAACAATCTGTGCAACTACAGAGCTCTGGTTGATGCTTGCCTTAAAATAGTGTTCTAGTGCAGAATTGGTTTTGCTTTCATTACCAAATAAGCAGAAGAAGCCTGAGAAACACAAGAAAAATGGCAAGTCCAGGTATCAGGACTCCCATTTATGATAATCAGGCAGAGCAGTTAATGAATAATCCAGAGGTGAGTTCCTAAAATGCTCTACAGACACTACTGAGAAACATGCTGAATGAAAAGACTGAAAGCCTGCAAAGGACTCTGTGTGAGCATGAAGGGAAATCCGAGAGCATAATGAGGCTAACCAAAGATTAATACAGGAATTTCACTAGCATGAGGAGGCTAATCAAACATTAATAGAGGAATTGTGTGAGCAGGATAAGAATAAACAAAGATTAATAGCGCCACTCATGAAATCCACAAACAGAAAGCTGGAGGAATAGATGGAGGCCACAAAGGGAATGCTGAATGTAACACAACAGAAGGAAAGGGAGTCCAATGAAACTGTAACTAATCAACTAGGGATTTGAGAATGAACACTGAAAACCAAATTAAGTCCATACAAGATCTAAAACAAAGCTCCAAACAAAGAATTTGAAGCCATCAAATCTGACCAATTAGAAGGAAAGGAAACAAAAAAAAGTAGAAAGTCTTAGACCAGGCAGAAGATCGAATCTCTAGGATTGAAGGCAGCCTAGACATTATAGAGAAAGAACACGCAAGTATTCAAGACAAATCCAAGAAATATTATAGATCTATTCAACATTTATAAGACAGCATCAGAAGGCCTAATTTAAGGCTAATGGATGTAGAGGAGGGCCTAGAGAAGTGAAAGGTCTAGGAAATTTATTTAAAAGGATCCTAGCAGAGAACTACTCAAACATGCAAAAATACAGACTCATTCACATACAAGAAGGCTTTAGAACCCCAAATAAACCAGACAAAACAGGACATCCCACTGTCACATTGTAATCTGCAAAGGATCAATAGAGATAAAAGAAAGGATCCTTAAAACTGTCAAGGAGGAGAAAAGATCAGAAACCAATCAGAATAACTTCAGATTTCTCTGTAGAGACCTTGACAGCAATGGTGGAATGACGTATGCCACACCCTCAAGACAAACAACTATCAACCAAAAATACTGCACCAGCTAAACTCTCCTTCCACAGGGGGGAAAAATTGTAACAATATATCTCCACAAATCATCCCTACAAAAGATACTTAAAGATGTCCTAAAAATAGAAAACCAACAAGAACGTGATAAAGGCCAAGAAACTGCCCCCAAATAGAGAATCAAAGAATCATAGGAAGAACCCAGTTGGTATAGCCCCCAAGAAGGTGGATAACATGCCAGGAACTACCAAACAGTCCTAACTCTCAATATTAATGGACTTAAGCCTCCAATTAGGTGACATAGATTGTCTACTTGGATCAAAAGGCAAGATCCTTCTATTTTCTACCTTCAAGAGACACACCTTTACCACAAAACAAACATATTCTGAAAGTGAAAGGCTGGAATAAAATCCACCAAGCAAATAGCCCTTTTAAACAGGTGGGAGTTGCAATCTTAATATCAGATAAAATAGACTTCAAATTAAAATTAGCAAGCAGAGATAAAGAAACTAATTACATACTAATTAAGGGATTTCTCCTTCAGGAGGATACTACCATTCTAAATATCTATTCACCAAATAACAGAACACATAAATTTATCCAAGGAACACTACTTTCCCTAAAATCTCACATAGATCCGAAGACATTAATTGTTGGGGACTTTAACACACCACAGTCCCTGCTGGATAGATCAACCTGGCAAAAACTCAACAGAGAAAACTTGGATCTAAACAACTGCATAGATCAACTAGACTTAACAGACATCTACTGAATGTTTCACCCAGCAGCATCAGAATACATGTTCTTCTAAGCAGCACATAGAACATTCTCAAAATAAACCACATCTTAGGTCACAAAGCAAATTTGTCCAAATTCAGAAACACTGAAATTATGCCCTGTATTCTCTCAGACCACAAGGGAATAAAATTAAAATTAAACATCAAAAGACACCAAAGAAAGTCCTGTAACACATAGAGGCTGAACAACACACTGTTCAACTACCAGTTGAACCAGTTGATCTCTGTTGAACCACCAGAGATTAGAAAGGAAATTCAAATGCTCATGATATTTAACAAAAATGAACACACAAATAACTAGCTCATCTGGGACACAGCAAAGGCAGTATTCAGAGGAAAGTTTATAGCTCTGAGTTCCTACATCAGCAAATTGGAGAGATCTGAAACCAACAATTTAATGAGGCACCTGAAGCTCCTTGAAAAAGAGCAATAAGCTAAACCCCAATCCAGTATATGGAAACAAATAATTAAAGTTAAATCAGAATTAAATGAATTAAATCATAGAAAGAATCAACAAAACAAAGAGTTAGTTCTTCAAAAATTCTGAGATGAGAATGGAAACACCACCATGGAAACAACCAAGATTCAGAACATTATAAGGGAATACATTTTAAACTTTTATGCTAATAAGTTTAAGAATCTGGAAGAAATGGACAAATTTCTAGCAAATATTGACATGTCCAAACTAAACCACGATAATTTAAACCAACTTAACAGACCCATATCAAGCACTGAAATAGAAATAGCAATAAGAGACCTCCCACCCAAGAAAAGCCCAGGACCCAAAACCAGGCAGGGACTCATCAAAGAAAAAAAACTATACACCTATTTCTTTGATTAACATTTATACAAAATTTCTCAACAAAATTTTGGCCAAAAGATTTCAACAACTCATCCAAAACAATCATACACTATGATCAAACAGGATGGGTTTTAGGGATGCAAAGCTGGTTCAATGTACACAAATCAATTAATATAATTCGTCAATCAACAAGAACAAGGGTAAGAACCACATGATTATCTCAATAGATGCAGAAAAAGCATTTGACAAGATCCAACACTCCTTTATGATGAAAGAAAAAAGAAACTAGGAATCCATGAAATATTCCTCAATACAATAAAGGCTGTGTATGATACAACTACAGCCAACATTATAATTAATGGCAAAATGCTAAAGCCATTTCCTCTAAATTCGGGAATGAGTAAGGGATGCCATACTCTCCACTTCTCTTCAATTTAGTATTAGAATGTCTAGCTAGAGCAATAAGACAAGATGCAAACATAACAAGGATCCAGATAGGGAAAGATTAAGTAAAACTCCCTCTTTTCAGATGACATGATCTTGTATTTAAAGAACCCCATGGAGTTCACTCCCAAGTTACTTGAGCTGATCTGAAAATCTGACAAAGTAGCAGGGTATAAAATTAACCCTCAAAAGTCAATGGCTTTTCTGTATGCCAATAACAAGAAGAGCATGGCTGAAATCAGGAAAGAAACTCCTTTTGTAATAGCCCCACAATGAACAAAATACCTAGGAGTTAACTTAACTAAAGAAGTAAAGGACCTCTATCATGAAAACACTAAAAACCAGAAAAAGGAAATTAAAGCAGAACTAAGGAAGTGGAAAAACCTCCCATGCTCCTGGATTGGGAGGACTAACATTGGGAAAATGGCAATACTCCCAAAGGCAATCTACAAATTCAATGTGATACCTATCAATATCCCAACCTCATTCTTCAATGAAATAGAAGAAGCAATCCAAAAATTCATATGGAACAATATAAGACCCCAAATAGTAAAAACAATCCTTAGCAGAACGAACTGTGCTGAAGGAATATCAATACCAAATTTCAAACTCTACTATAAAGCCATAGTAATCAAAACAGCTTGGTACTGGCACAAAAACAGATCTGAGGACCAATGGAATAGAACTGAAGAAATGAACCTACAGACCTATAGTCACCTAATCTTTGATAAGGGAGCTAAAAAAATAGAATGAAAGAAACAGCCTCTTCAGTAAATGGTGCTGGCAAAATTGGTTATTCACCTGTAGAAAACTAAAGTTAGATCCTTATATATCACCCTGCAAAGAATCAACTCCAAATGGATCAAAGACCTCGAAGTCAAAGCAGATACCCTGAAAACATTACAGGAAGGAACAGGAGAAACTCTAGGGCTCCTTGGCACAGGCCAAATTCTCTTAATAAAGACCCAGAAATGCAACAAATCAAAGAAAGGTTGGACAAATGGGATTTCATGAAATTGCAGAGCTTCTGCATGGCAAAGGACATAGCTAGCAAGGTCAATAGAAAGTCCACATATTGTGAGATCTTCACTAGCTATACAATGGACAAAGGTCTCATATCTAAAATATACTTAGAACTAAAAATTTAAATCCCTCAACAACAAATCCTCAAAGAAACAACAACCTGATTAATAATTGGGCTAAAGACTTAAAGAGAGACTTGTCTGAAGAGGAAATAAGAATGGCCAATAGACACTCCTCTAGCCGTTACAACATTGAGATTCCACCTCACCCCAGTTAGAATGGTTATAATCAAGAATTCTAACAACAGATGCTGGAGGGGATGTGGCCAAATGGGAACCTTACTGCATTGTTGGTGGGAGTGTAAACTTGTTCAACCACTTTGAAAGCAGTATGGAGGTTTCTCAAAAGATTCCACATAGAGCTCCCCTATGACCCAGCAATCCGACTTTTGGGCATTTACCCAAATGATCACAAACAAGGTCATACTAAAGCTACGGGCACAACTATGTTTATTGCAGCATTATTCACCATAGCAAAGATATGGAACTAACCCAGGTGCCCCTCAGTAGATGAATGGATCAGGAAAATATGAGGTGTATATACACACACACACACACACACACACACACACATACACATACACACACACACACACACACAATGGAATTCTATGCCTCCATCAGAAAGAATGACACTGCCCCATTTGTTAGGAAATGGAAAGACTTGGAAATAATTATATTAAGTGAAGTAAGCCAGGCCCAAAGAAACATAGATCCCATGGTTTGCCTTATTTGCAATAGCTAGTATAAGTCTAGGAGAAGCAGAAAAGGTCAAAAGCTATGTACATATGACCATATATGATGATGCTAAGTGAAACACAAGATAGGGACACAAGAGGTTTTATCTTTGTCATTGTTGTTTTTAATGTACTCATAATGTAGTATGTGATTTTTTTGTTTCTTTGGTATGTTCTTCCCCCATGGCATAACCCTGTCTTCATTGTATTTCAATCTTGTATATACATTTTTCTAATTTGTGGAGGGGAAGGGAAATAACAAAATGCTGAAATAAAGATACAGGCTGACCCATTGTAACAATAAGAGGTACAAGACACTATGTTGAAAACGAACTTTCCAGCTTGGTGGGGATAGGGAAGGGATGGATTTTTAGGAGAAAAACAAAAGAGGAGGTAACAATGCTCTATAGGAAATGTACTCATTACCTTACTCATGTAACTGTAATCACTTTTTGTACAGTTATCTGTACAAGAAAAAAATATATGTTGGGAAAAATATGTTGAAAAACGAACTTTACAATTTAGGCTGGGGAAGGGGGTGGGAAGGTGTAGTTGGGGAGGTGGGAGGGAAGGGATGGTAAGGGAAAAACAAAGGAGGAGGCAACAATGCTTGATAAGAAATGTACTCATTACCTTGCTCATGTAACTGTAACCCTTCAGTACAGTATTTTCACAATAAAAAACTTATAAAAAACAAAAACCCTATATGATCATATAATCTAATTTGAATTGATGTGAGGCAATGTTCTCAGTGTTTTCCATTTGTGAATAATCATTTATTATATAGACCCTCGTATGGTATACATGGCATGCTATTAAAAAATGAAGTATATTTGACTTACAGAATTTTGAGTAGACTATCCATCTGTATCATTTTTCTATTGGGTATCAGTCCTGAGTTAAATCTTCAACAGCAAAAATAACCTAAAATCTACCCTTTCATTTTTATAATTATTCTTACCAACAAGGCTTACAAGATACCTATTCTTCGCTTTTTGTTGTTCTTTGGGAGTTTTGGTAAGGAACTACCACTAGGGATGTAGGAAGGACATAGTGGTAGGCGCTTACGTAGCATGCATAAAGTCCTGGATTTGATCGTTCCCAGCACTGAATGAAAGTAAGTCTATGACTATCATATGCAAACTATGTACTTGACCTGTGAGACTTTAAATAGAAAGCAAATTTGTTTTCTTTTCTTTGTGTATGGTTTATTCATGTGTCTGTTTTGGGGAGGGTGGGGGAGGACACAGAACTCAAGGGAAAAAGAGTGAAAAAGTACAAGAGTGGACCTCACTTGACACTGTGGTGAAAGTGCACTATGGGAGGGAAGAACTGGGAGAGAGTGAGGGAAGGGGAAAAATGAAAGGAAATCTTGGCAAATTAAATTAAAATTTTCTTCTTATCATTACAGAAGGAGCTACACATAGATAAAAAATACCATCTGTGACCCCCAAGTTAGTACTTTCAAGAACTGAAAAAATTAATATGCCTTATTTTCTAGCATCTTAATCATTTGTGAAATTATGTTAGGGAAATGAAGATGTTAGGACATTTAACATAAAATATTCTCTTTTGTACAGAATTGTAACTTCCTACTAATAGTGAGCTAAACTTAATTTTGTATGGCTGAAAGGCAACATGAATAAGATATATACATTTTAAGCTTAATTGTATGAGGCAAGAATTGTTGGGCAGCTTGGAGTCAAAGAACATTACCTGTTAGTCCACCAAAGGAAAAGCAGTAAGTTGTCTGCTAGAAAATATAATGCAGAAATCAAAACCATGTGGAAGAAGTGGTTTCCTTCACAGACTCAGGAGGTCAAAACAATGCCAAGCTGTCCCATTTATTAGTGTGTATTTTGAAAGTTCAGGGCATGTATGAATATGTATTCATTATATTTTATGCTACACATTATTGAAAACATATTCCGTAAGATAACCTTATTTTATTAGTAAATTGAAAGACTACAAAAACCAAATGGTAGTGTTCTGTCTTATGATAGTTTACACTTTTCAAGAAGAAAAATAACATTGACTATAGAACCTTTATTTGAACCTATTAGGTAGAATAAACTAGGACCATATTATAATGAAGCTCATCAACATGAACTTCAAGAATCAGAAACAAGAGGTTCTTATTATGTCCAGTACGCAGTTATTTCTACTTTTTCTCTGTTTTAGTTTTCTGTGCCCTTTGTCTTATGTATAAGTTTATCAACTCCAAGGGAATCACAGAAATGGAATCACAGAAACAGCAGACGAAGGATGAACTAATGCAACAAAGATACTCACTTGACACAATGTTGGAAATGAAGCCGGGCGCTGATGGCTCACCCTGCAATCCTAGCTACTCAGGAGGCTGAGATCTGAGGATCGAGGTTCAAAGTCACCCCAGGAAGGAAAGACCGTGAGACTCCTATCTCCAATAAACCACTAGAAAATCGGAAGTGGCTCTGTAGCTCAAGTGGTAGAGCGCTCGCCTTGAGCTGAAGAGCTGAGGGACAGCGCCCAGGCCCAGAGTTCAAGCCCCATGACTGACCAAAAAAAAAAAAATGTTGGAAATGAAGGTACAACTTGGGGGTAGAGAGGGGAGTAGGGAGTGGTAAACAGAGAAAATGAGGGAGAGGGTAACTGTTAAAAAGAAATGTACTCATTACCTTTCATTTTTTTTTTTTGTCAGTCATGGGTCTTGAACTCTGGACCTGAGCGCTGTCCCTCAGCTCTTCAGCTCAAGGCTAGTGCTCTGCCACTTGAGCCACAGCACCATTTCTGGTGGTTTATTGGAGATAGTCTCATGGACTTTCCTGCCCGGGCTGGCTTTGAACAGTGATCCTCAGATCTCAGCCTCCTGAGTAGCTAGGATTATAGGCATGAGCCCCAAGTGCCCAACTTATATTAACTGTAACGCCGCCGCCTCTCCCACACCCTCCACCCCCGTTCATCACCTTTACAATAAAGATATTAAAAAATAGGTAGAATAGACTAGAAGGCAAATAAACCCTCATCACTCTCCACATGCACAATTTCTCTTTGTTGTGCAACCAGCTCTTACCTTTAGTTATATGTGAAACCAGTGTTCAGGATTGGTTTACTGAAGACAGATTGGACTGGAGGTTATGGCATACTGTTTGTTGTCAGTGCTACAGTTGAAGCTGGCAGGCTAGAACTGAATGTGAGCAAGCTAAAACAGGAATTATTTGGAAGAGGCCTGGGAGTCTTCCAATTTAACAAGGCAGATTTTATTACTCTTCTTCTAGTCACAGAGAAAGTGATATATCATGAAATAAGAGAAACTAGTAGAAATATACAGTTAAAAAGTTTACCTACTTTACTGAGGATAGATAATTCCAAAAGAATCATCACTTAAATGGATGGTTATGAAATCAGAGACTATGTTCCTAATTCTGAATATGTCTGCATGGTTGGATTAATACATGACTGTAAAAGATATAAAAAGATAAAAATTAGAGCCAGAAGAATATACAGACTTTTGGGCTATATATAGGTAAGTATATTGATAAGTACATGTAAGTATATATAGATATACTTTATATATATAAGTACATATTATATATGTATATATATTATATATTAAAAGGTAACTACTCAATTCTCCCTTTAAATGTACAGTAGAACTCTGAGCAAAACAGCTGATAAGTGCAAGTTATATTGCATTTGCTCTCTGGATATCAGGAAAACCTCTTAAGAAATAGGCTTCTGACTCAGGCCCTCATCAACAGATGAGATTAGAGTATACTTAATGCTATTTTACTCTGTTACTGAGGGAACATAAGAAATAGTATAACATCTAAAGTATGATTTGTTGGTCGAATTGAGAACAGTGGTATTTTAGTATATGGATGTATGATGGCAATGAAATTCATGTGATGGACTATTTAAACACAGATGTATATGTGAAAGTTCTTAAGAAAAGGAGGAAGAGGAAGAAAAGAACAGCAGAAAGGAAGAAGGAAGGGAGAGGGACATAAAAGAACTTGCTCTTGCAACTTCCTTTAATAAGCTTTACAGATGCTAGGAAAATTAGAATGTTTCAATAAAATATAAGGAAAGGAAAAGGAAAAACAAAGGAAAAAATGAATGCAACCAAATAGGTGAAATAGACAAAGGGCAGACATAGCAGATATTGCTAGAGAGAAAAAAGTTCCAGGGGAGCATTGCCAAGATTAGAGGACATATTTCCTGACAGAGAAAAAACAAGAAGAGAGAAGGTAGCCCAAAAGATTGCCTATTCTAGTTTAGAAGCATTAAGAAAATTGAATAAATAGGAAAATCCCAATAACATTATTATTGAAATATAAGAGGTCAATAAGAGAGACAATCTGATGAAGAGGCAGACTCAATTCAGCTGGCACTGGGCCAGCATAGTAATTGAACTTGACAACCCTTGTTTGGTCAAAATCAATGGGAAATGGAAGGAAGGAGGAAAAGAAAGAAACAAAGTGAAGTAAAAATACAAACTTCAAGAGAGTCTCAGAGCAAGAGAATAACATTCTTTCTTAGTTCTTTTTTTTTTTTTTGTCAGTCGTGGGGCTTGAACTTGGCCTGAGTGCTGTCCCTCAGCTCTTCAGATCAAGGCGAGCGCTCTACCACTTGAGCTATAGTGCCACTTCCGGTTTTCTGGTGGTTTATTGGAGGTAAGAATTTCATGGACTTTCCTGCCCCGGCTGGCTTTGAACCTCGATCCTCAGATCTCAGCCTCCTGAGTAGCTAGGATTACAGGCATAAGCCACCAGCGCCCGGCTTCTTTCTTAGTTCTAATGTCAGTTCCTAGAAGAATGAAATGAGTAAATTTGCCAAGCATCCAAGTACAATGGTAACTAGAAAACTTAATAGGCATCCTCTAGGAATTGCCTCTGCATTACTCCCAATCAGGAAGATTCCATTCAATCATTTTTTTCCTCTATAAAGGAGATCATTCTAATTAAACTTTAATACATACTTTTCTCACCTCAGAAAACAGAGCTTAGGGGTTGGGAAGTTGGCTCAATGGTAGAGTGCTTGCCTTGCATGCATGAGGCCCTGGGTTTGATTCCTCAGCACCACATAAGCAGAAAAAAGCCAGAAGTGGTGCTGTGGCTCAAGCGGTAGAGCACTAGCCTTGAGCTGAAGAGCTGAGGGACAGCGCCCAGGCTCAGAGTACAGACCCCATGACTGGACTCCCCCCCACCAAAAAAAACCCCCCAAACAGAGTAATTTAAACACTATGCTAAGGATTTTATAATTATGATTTTTATCTCCAGATAAATTTCTATGTAAATATATCTAGAAATACTATTACATTTACTATTACATTTCATCATTTCTAAGGTAAATTAAAGGGAACTGTACAATATTATATCACCTATCAATTCTGCTTTCAGGCCATAGTAGGCAATTTTATTTAGCATATCTAACTTCCATCTAGCTCTTTTTATTTACTTATGTAATGTCAAACACAAAAGGAAGTTTAGCTTTTTTAGCTTCCATATAATTTATACCACAGGAGAACTTTATCTAGGATTGGGGATATAGCACAGTGGTAGACAGCATATGAGGTGAGGCTGTGGGTAAATCCACAGAACACACACACACACACACACACACACACACACACACACACACACAAATCCACAGAACACACACACACACACACACACACCCTTAATTACGCTAAACCAAATCAAATTTCAAAGAAATATAAGTCCATCAAGTGAACAAAAAGAAGGGTTAGAAGGAAATACACCATAATATAAATAGATATATACAGTGCAAATAGAATATGGGGGTAGGATTATATTAAAATGCTAATTTAGATACATACTACCATTGCAATTATTCCAAATAAACACAAGCACTTGTTCGTTGCTTGTTGCCAGATGACTATTATCTGCTTATTTTCAAGCTCATTTACAGCAAAGAATGGTGACACGTGCTTGAAATCCCAGCCCTCAAATGTAAAACAATCTAACTGGAGCGAGGTAGAATCTCAGTGTTGTTTTGATTTACAGTTTTTTTAAATAGATGGCCAGAGAGGTTGAAGCTTTCTTCATCTGTCTATTAGCCATTCTTTTCTTCCTCTGAGAAGTCTCTCTTTAGGTCTTTAGCCCAATGGGGTTGGGTTTTTGAGAGTCATTTTGAGGGGCTTAATTTTCTGAGCTTTAAGTATATTTTGGATTTTGAGGCCCTTGTCTGATGTATTGCTAGTGAAAATTTTCTTTCATTCTGTAGGCTTTCTATTTATCTTACTAGCTATGTCCTTTGCTAAGCAGAGCTCTTTAGTACACACTGAATGACCAAAACAAATAAATAGAACTGGGACGTGATAAATTATTTAGGACCCTAGTCATTAACATACAAAGGCCAAAGGAGGCTAAGCATTAGGAGTTCTGGACAAAGACTCACTAGCTACAGACAGATAATCGTATAAAATAATATTCTAGGAAATGAATCCCAAATAAAGGAAACGAGAGACATACTTAGTCGCCATTATGACTATTTTAGTTCTCTTTTCCTTTTGTATTGTTACTTTGTATTTGGAAGGGTAGAGGAGGGGGCATAAAAGATGGAATAGGCATGAACAAATACAACAGTGATACTCACCAGATACTACACAGAAAATGAACTGGATCTCTTATGGGTAGGGATGGGAGGGAAAGATTGGGAGAACCCAAGAAAAGGGTAAAAATGGTTAAAAAAGAATTGTACTGATTGTACCTGATTCATGTAACTGTAACCCCTCTGTATATCAACTACACAAAAACAATAAAAGAAGTAAAAAAAATACCTCTCCAATACACAAATGAAACCAACCAAACAAGAACAACATGACAAATCCTCAGGAGATTCATTTTTGAGTGAAGGGTCCCTAACCAAAATTATAGTCCTCTAAAAGAATATTGATACAGTCCATATTGAGAAGAGGTGAATGCTGATTAGTCTTATTTAGCTGTTTCAATTTGACAATAGGACAGTGGGCTGAAGATAGTGACAAGAAAATAAATTTAAATTAGTTCATTATAGGCTATAGAGTAGTTCATAATTCTGTAAGGGCTACATGAATATTTATTAAAACTAATGTTAAATAGTTAATGGTATTTTTATAATTCTAATTCTGGGGTATTTTCATCAAATTCAAAAATTGTCTGTACACAGGTTTTTAATTTCATTTAAAAGTTCCATTTAAATCAAATATCCAATTTAAATTATGTGAGATATGTTTCCTTCATGTTGCTATTAACCTAATCCAAACTTTCTTTATACTGAGTTTTCTGTACTACATTTTATTTTTACTTCTAAGCAGCTATGTGAGGGAGCTGTTTTTGTTTGCTTTTCACCAGAACTGGCTAGGTAGAAGAAAGATCTTAGACTCAGTAATGATGTCTTTTGATAGCCAAAGATTTATCATTTCAACCAAACAATTTATGACAATCTGTGCTAATGAAACAGTACCAGTGATGAATGCTAGCTGAGAGTTTCCTCCTTTGAGCCTTGGGACCCTACTCACTCCCACTAGCTGAAAAGAATTCTTAAAAATTTTCTCTTCAAATAATAGTATTTTTGCTGACAGAATTTTTACTTGCTTGGAGATCTCAAATGGATCAACTGTACTTTCAATCTAAAATGAGCATGATATAGGGATTTACCTTTTATGCATCAGGAGGAACAGAGAGAGCACAAAAGTCTGAAGAATGTGAAATTAAAATGTTCATAATGATTATAAAAGATATCACTAAAGTAATATTATGTTTTAATCCTGCCATGAAATTCAGATTGAGTGTGTCAATGCCATGTAACCTACAGTTTGGAGCAACATTTTGCTGCTCAGAGAAATATTTGTATACAAAGGAAGGAGATGAAAGAACTGATGGGGACAGTTCTGGAAAAGCGTTGGAGCTCTTGCTGGACCAGAAACAAAGGGAAACTGATATACTGGCTGAGAAAGGCTTTTCCATAAGTGCTAAAGTAATTTCAGTGGTCCCCAACTCTCTAAAAGTACACAGGATGATCAGGTCTCTGATGGCTTCAGTGCCAGTATATCTACCAGCAATGTTCATTTCTAAGTGAGTAGTTTGTGTTACAGTTACAATCCACTACAGAGAAGATGCAACACCAGAATTTAGATCTATCACTGGTCCCTTTCTTTCTGAAGCCCAGAAGACATTACTGCAAAGCTCAGTTGGCTATGAGGTATCATCAACTGGTCTTTGGAGAAGTTTTATTTTAGGAGAGTACATCTTTCAGCCACAAACTAAGATGGACAAGACAGCAGACAGGCTAGATAAAATAAGTGGACAATGATTAAGAACTCTTCTCTAATCTAGCTGGTAAAACACTTCTACTTAACCATGACAGGACCATACCAGTTCATTAACAGAATAGTTTAAAGCCTCAGAATGGAAGTCCACCTTCATTGGGCTACACAAATGTGAACTACATGCCTGTGGTGGAGTCTACAAGGCTGACTGCTTCCAGAATGTAGAGGTGAGACATTTCCTAAAAAGTAGTAAAGTCAGGTGCCAGTGGCTCATGCCTGTAATCCTAGCTACTCAGGAGGCTGAGATCTGAGGACCTCAGTTCAAAGCCAGCGTGGGCAGGAAAGGCCATGAAACTCTTATCTCCAATAAACCACCAGAAAACAGGAAGTGGCTTTGTGGCTTAAATGGTAGAGCACTAGCCTTGAGCTGAAGAGCTGAGGGACACCGCTCAGGCCCAGAGTTCAAGCCCCATGACAACAACAACAAAAAAAAAGTAGTAAAGTGAATAAACCTTCTAGTCTCATATTTCCACTTTTGGTCTTCAACATGCCTCAGTAGGATTGTTCAGAGCTCTAAAAAAACTGGAAGACATAATTCCTAGAATTATTTTGTATCTTTAGTGAAAAACATTTGAAAGACAAGGCTTTTATCTTATTTTTTATTATGTATGGTTTATACTGGACATTCAACTGTATGTAAGCTTTATCTGCTTTTTACCTTGTGCTAATATTTGTCTTAAGACTTTCTTCTCAGCTCTAATTTCTGCCTGTGATTTCTTAGAGGCCTATGTCGAAGAAGAGCTTGAAGCAGGGTAACTATTGTAATATAAATCCCAAATGACCTAAGAATCTTCCATTTCTTCCAAAGAAGAAACAGCCTTGAAGTGTATAACAATAATCACTTGCCTGTCAAGAGGTTTATGTTCCAACCAAGATGAACATTTGTGTGTGTGTGTGTGTGTGTGTGTGTGTGTGTGCATGCGCATGTGCACACTACTCCTGGGGGTGTGAGTGAACTCAGGGTCTGTCCCTGTCACTTGTCCCTCAGCTTTTTTAAGGCTAGTACTTGACCACTTGAGGCTCAGATCACTTTTTTTTTTTTTAGAAGTTAATTGGAGATAAGACTCTCATGGACTTTTCTGCCCAGGCTGGTTCGGAATTGCAATCCTCAGATCTCAGCCTTCTGAGTAACTAGGATAGCAGGTGTGAGCTACTGGAGCCCAGTTCCAGGATGAACATTCTAAAATCATTTAGGGGAAGAGGATAAGTAACATGATAATGAGTTTTTAATCTCAGGAACATACTTTAATATACATTCATAAGAACAACAAGAAGAAAGGAAAGTGTTAATGCGTAAACAGGAAACAAAAGCACTGGCCAACTGGTAAGAATAACTTAGAATCTTTCTTAAGGGTATCTGAGGTTGAGTATCCATTACCTGAAAATAAAACTAGAAACAAGTGTTCCAGATTTTGGAACTTTTCAAAACTTGGTATATTTGGAAAGTTTAGTGGTTGAACACCACAAATGCTAAAATATAAAATATAAAAATACTTCAATATCTGAAGCTTTTTGAGTGTCATATTGGCATTCAAAAAGTTTCAGATTTCAGCGCACTTTGGATTTTAGATTTTTTGGATTAGGGATGCTCAGTGGGTATTTGGATTTGTACACAGGAAGTTTATTTGTATTGTCTAAAAGGCCACAGGAAAAATATTTTGTGAGAATATGGATGCAGTAGTCTTAAGGCTAATAATGTTCATGCTTTCTCTTAATTATAATACCAAGAACTCTCATATATATGTTAGATATATCTTGTAATTTATTTTTAAACACATTAAAAAGTTACAGATCATAAAAATGTTATGCTGTGTGCTGGTGGCTCACACCTCTAATCCTAGTTACTCAGGAGGCTCAGATCTGGGGATCATGGTTAGAAGTCCATCTGAGCAGGAAGTTTGAAATGAATATCCTCAAAACAAAGAAAAAAAACAAGCTAAAGGAGCTGGGAGTTGGGTGACTTATGACTTTAATCCTAGCTCTTCAGTTAGCCATCCTCCACATAAATATCAACATTGGGTCTTAGTAATTAACTTCTCATATCATCAGTTTAGATTATAAGTGGGTTTGTTCCAAGATTCCCTAACAGTTCTTCATTCAGTGTTAATTATATATTCTGATGATGCTTTGAGGGGAAGATGACAAAAACTACATAGTGAAACAAAAAGAATTGGTCTTGGGGTTAGGCAGGGGGCAGCAAGAAGAAAGGCTGAATGCTGGTGTGCTTGAATTACTAGGTAGTAGGAGCTCCAGATAGGAGTTTCCAGATGTGTGAATTTAGATCAAGTGAAGTAAGCCAGACTCAAAGAAACATAGATCCCATGGTTTCCCTCATGTGTAATAATTAATATATGTCTAGGATAGTCCTAGCAGATGAATAGAATAGCTCAATAGATATGTATATATGACCATACGAGATGATGCTAAGTGAAAAAGAACTCCAAGATATGGCAACAAGAGGTTTTTCTTTGTTGTTGTACTATGTGATTTCTTTTTTCTTCTAGGTTTTTTCCCCTATGTTTTATCCCCTGCTGTCACTGTTTTTTATTTTGGTGCCATGTGTCTTATATATACATTTATCTGAATTGGAGAAGGGAAGGGGAACAACAAAATGGTAAGACAAAGGACAAAGGACGAACCAATGCATTTTGTCACAAGACAAAATGTTGGAAATGAACTGTACAATTTGTGAGGGGGGTTACGGGGAACAGAAAGTGGGTAAAAGGAGGGAAGGGGTAACAAGTTTGACAAGAAATATACTTACTACCTTATGTATGTAACTGTAACCCCTCTGTATATCACTGTGACAATAAAATTAAATTAAAAATAAAATAATAAGATGATTAAATTATTAATTCAAACATACATATCATTGAAGCCCATTCCTATCAATTTTTTATTTATCTATGTTAAGGCCTAGAAACAAGTATGCTTAGGAGAACTCCTAAGCAATCTTAGTGTGTAGACAGATTTTAGAAACATTGCTTGAAATTTAACCTTTTTAGCATCTCTCTTTTCTTTTGTTTTTCAGTCTGAGGACTGAACTATAGGCTTGCACATGCTAGACAAACACTCTACCATTTAAGTAGTTCCTCTCTAGTACTACTTTTGTCTTTATTTTGAAAAAAATAATCTTGCCACTTTGCTCAGGATGGCTTCAAACTTAACATCCTTCTGCTACTGCTTCCTGGGTAGCTGAAATTACAGGTGTGTACCACAATGTCTATCCCTGCCCTAATTTAGAAAGAACTAATTTAGGAGGAAGAACCATGAACCATTATTAACTTCAGAAATGCCTTGAGTGAATCATGAAACAGATATCCTAAGAACTTTAACTATCATATTTTTTTCTTGAGGAAAAAAAACAAAACTAAGAGACTTCTGATGAAATGAGAAAAACGATTTGCTAACAAATTTTGAATGCAGGATCATGCACAATCACTTCTAATATCTTTGCAGACAGACATTGCTGCTAAGCACATTTGGCAGTAGGGCCAACATCATTCATATGCGCTATTCCAGGTGTCCAGACAAGCCCTATGTCTCAGCGTACAAAGGAAGAAAGATAACACGGAAGTGCTCAACACAGCCAAATGTTGAAGTAAAGTCTCTGTATATTTTATTCCACTTTATTCTCTGAGGAAATTTATAAAGCAGTTATTAATATTATTACTCTTGACATGAGCAACCAGACTTACATTGATAAAATAGAAAAGTCACATGAAAACGTACAGTTTGATGGGCATGGTGGCTCATGCTTGCAATAGCAGTACTTAGGAGGTTGTGGTTGAACTACATAGTGAAACACTGTCTCAAAACTAAAACTAGAAACAACAGCAGCAAAAGCAGCACACAATTTAATTGCATATCTTAGAGATGAATCTAAACATATTTCTAACCTTTCATTAGGTTACGGCTTGGAATTGCAAGAATAAGCACCAAATCTCTGAAGCATTTCTCATTGCTTGTGTGATCTTGGGAAGTTCTAAAATGATACTGTTTATGTGGTACTTAGCTATGTACCAAGATAATGCTTATCAAAGTTATGACAAAATTATGAGGGAGATGTTATTGTTCTTATTTTATAGATTAAATGAAATGCTTTGTTCAAAATTCCATAGCTAGGATTTAAATCTACATCAATAAACCTAGGTATTACAGGGTTTTTAATTGTTCTGTAGTTGCCTTTTAAAGTTTTACTTTGTCACGACTGTAAGGATTATACACACACACACACACATACACACACATGATTGATATATATATATATATATATATATATATACATGTATGTATGTATACACACATATGTTTATATAGGCACTAAAGTGCCTGGAATAGTAAGAACTTCCCAATATAATTTCCTGAAAGTTAAAATTAAAGAAATTTATTGATTTTAGACCAAATGAAGAACAGGTCCAAAACAACATTATCTGTGGCTAAAAACTATAATATGATAGTAGGGACTGTTAATACTGAATGGACATTACTAATCATAGAGTTTGCAGAGTTCAGCTGACCTATCAAGGGAGCATAATCCTTGCCTATTGTTGGCCTGAAAAAAAAACCAATAAATATAGCATATGTGCTACAAAGAGTTTTGCAACTACTTGGATCACTGAGTGTAGAATTCCGAAATGTATCCTCTACAATTACATTCCCTTTTTCATTCAATTCATTGGTTTTTTTTAAGCTAGCTAGTGGCACACACCTGTAATACCAGTTCTTGGAATAATTAAGTAGGAGGGCTACAAATTCAAGGCCATCCTCAAGTACATAGGGAGACCCTGTCTCAAAATAAATGAATAATAAATATTGTTTAAAAATTATGCTAGCAGGGCTGGGAAAATGGCTCAGTGGTAGAGCGCTTGCTTTGCATGCCTGAGGCCCTGGGTTCGATTCCTCAGCACCACATAAGCAAAATGAAAAAAGCTGGAAGTGGCGCTGTAGCTCAAGTGGTAGAGCTCTAGCCTTGAGCTGAAAAGCTGAGGGACAGTGCCCAGGCCCAGAGTTCAGGCCCCACAACCGGACCCCCCAAAAAAAATTATGCTAGCAATGTATTATTGCTATAGAACACTTGGAAAGAAGAGTGAAGTAAAAAGAATAAAAAATCTCATATAATTAACAACCAGAACTTAGGCCTTTAAAAAATTTCATTAAGTCAAGAACTAGAATCCTATTGAAATAGTAAATATGATTTTATAATACACATTTTCCCAAATGCAGTATATTCTTCCTACAATACAAATGTTTTTACAAGCTTCCTCAAAAATGAAATTTAATTTTTAGAATTATGCTACATCTTTATTATTGCTACTTAGCATATGTTTTTCTATTTCCCTAACTTATTCTACAAAGCAAGTGTGTATACAGAAGTATGGATGGTTACATTAATGTTTTGTGGAGCTCTGGATTGAACTCAGGGAGTTGAACATTCTGGGCAAAGGTTCTTCTACTGAGCTACATTTTCAGCCCTTTTACTAATGGGTTTTAAGAGTAAGAGGTACAGTTGAAGCACACTCTTATAGCCTGACTAAAAACAGTATGTTTTCATCAAACAATTAAGAATTTCCGTGCATTCAAAGATTCTTGAGTTTAGCTGCAGGAAGGGAATTCCAGGTTACAAACTCAAATAAAAACCCGTTTGAATAAGCTGGGCCTTTCATTCCCTTGGTTAAATATGGAAGACAGGAATATTTATAATTTCTCATTTTCTTTTACATGTTCAACACATTCTTTTCCACAGTTTTCAGATTAATCCTTTCTATTGTTATAAATATATATACAAGATTTCATTAAGTTTTATCATTTACAACATGTTTGAAACAAGAAAGCTATCTCTGATCCTACTTTGATTATGAGTTGTGTGTAAACTGTTATCTAAAGCCAGATAAAGCTAAAATTATGTTTTTGGCCTAATGGTTCATTTTAGGAAAGCTATTTTGAAAAGTCTTGAAAAAATTCTTTTTGTGTATGTATGCTGTTACTGGGCTTGAACTCAGGGCCTGTGTACAGTCCATTTTTTGTTTGTTTGTTTGATTTTTTGTCAGATATGGGGCTTGAACTCTAGGTCTGGGTGCTGTCCCTCAGCTCTTCAGCTCAAGGCGAGTCCAGTTTTCAGGTGGACTTTCCTGCCTGGGCTGCCTTTGTACCATGATCCTCAGATCTCAGCCTCTTGAGTAGCTAGGATGAAGGCATGAGCTACCAGCGCCAGGCTGTTCAGTCCTTTTCTAATCAAGGCTAGTGTGCGCTACCACTTGAGACAAAGTTCCATTCCTACTTTTTTTGGTGGATAATTGGAGATAAGAATCTCATGGACTTTCCTACCCAGGATGGCTTTGAACCACAATCCTAGATCTGAGTAGTTAGGATTACAAGTGTGAGCCACTGGCACCCAGCTCAAATCCTAGTATTTTGAAACTAAGCTTTAAAATAAGTTAAATCTTTATAATAGTGTGTAATTTGTATAAATTTATTAAATATATGTATATGTCTGACATATTTGACATACAATAGATATTTAATGCATAATTAACCACTATCAATGATTACATATGTGGTTATCATTCATGTTATAGAAGCAGTAGGGTCTGCCATTCAATCTTATCACAAACTCCAGCAGAAGGTTGGGATTTTAGCTTAGCTTATTCCTTTCTACCACTGGGAGAATGGCATATGATCATTTCTTCCGCTAAGTGTGTGAAAGAATCTCTTCGAATGAGTAACAATATTTGAGTAAATGTGTAGAAGACTTGGCAAGATTTTGTTATAGATAGGATTCTGAGCACAAATGTATGTATTATAATTTGTCTATTATAGGTAGCTCTCTACTTTTTTCTTTTATTTATTATGACCTTTAAGTAGTTGTACAAAGGATTTGCCATTTAACAAAACAGTATATGCATACAATGAATTTTGATCTTTGACTGAAATTTTAATTTACTTCTACTTTTTTGAGTTTACTTTTTCTGCCCTTATTATGGCTAAAATCTTCCCATGAAGTTACAAAAACAAAATCAAACACTTTCTCTGGTTCTTACTTTAAGCCAGAGTTTTATCAATTCAGTGATTATACTTCCAAACTAAATCTGAGTTTTAATCAGCATAAAAAAAGCACTGGAAAGTGGAATTAAAAAGCTAAATTTGTCTTTTTTCCCTTCTTTTTTATTTTATGATTTCATCAAGTTATGAAAGTATGTCTCAGCTTTGACATACTCACTATTAAATGGGATAATACAAAAGATTTCATACGTTTCAATAAAATTTAAAGGAAATAATGCAAGCAGAAAACATTTTATAAACTCTAACTAAGCTAAAACTTGGGTATAATCATTTTAATCTAGTATTTTTTGTTAGTAGTATGGTGATTGTATAGATTCTGAATTCCCTTGACATGTGCTAATCCAGAACTATGTTACAGAGCTAACTAGACTATTAACAATCAGGAAGAATGTACTTATGACTTTTACTTCTCTTCTATCTAAATAGTTACTGGCAATGTGACAAAGAAATGGTGTTGCACTGCTCATGAACGATGATGTACCATCTAGAGAAAGCAAAGGACAAATGCAGACATCTGTTCCTCTTCATAGCACAGCCAAGAACCTAAATGCTATCGGTTGTTCTAGCACTTTTAAGTTCTCTTCCTTCATACCTGGAGCTGAAAGCTATTGAATTTTCATGCCAAGTTACTTAGGTAAAAATAAATACCGTGTTTAAGACAGATATTCTTTTTTCCCAGGTTCCCAATTCTTTTAAGTTTAGTTCCAGCAACAGTAGGTGAAGGATCTCATAAGCTACTATTGTCTAGTTATCTATGTGCAGACTGCTCCCTGTGAGCTGGTTATGTTCTATGGAAAGCTCCACAAGGTATAAACTTACAACAACATTTTCAGAATGCATTAAGCATATGGTTTGACTGCAAAGAACCAAGATCTTTAAACTGTCAAGTCTTTCAAAGCACAAAATAAAGTATTTCCTATCCTTTCTCAAAACAAAATACCCCAAAAACCAAAGCCCCCCAAATCCCTTATAACTCCAAAGCAAAAGAAAACAAAAACACTCTGTTTTAAAAGAAAATATACAACTTTCCGAAAAAGAAAAAAAAGCTAGAAGTTTTCTAAATCCAATTTCAATTTCAAAAATTCAGTAAATTCAGTGTTGGGCATGCAAGAGTCTCAGCTGTAACTCTTATGAGTCATGCAGGCACAGAGAGAAGAGGCTTAGTAACCTTTCATTTCAGGGACTGGGGATTTACTCCTGCTACTATAGTGTCTGTCTCTGTTTATCAGTTTGGAACAATCATCATCATGTTGTCATAAGACTGAGAAAAAGAAACTTGATCAATGTTTTAAAAACTGACAAGACTTCTGTTGCACTGAACAATCTCCCAGAAGATACTATTCATTTTAATATAAAATGTAGCAGATCTACATATCTGAATAAAAAAAGATACCAGCAAAGAGGATATACAGCTGTAATAAACCTTATTTAAACATACATTAATGCAAATATCAGTCTGTTGCAAGTATACTTTTTTGATTATATTGGCATACATCAAGTACAATTAGAAAGGTTATTTACAAGGAAGAAATACATAATTCTGCATCTTAACGGGTATGACAATCATAGATAATGGTTGCTAATTAACATACTTCTTTTGCTTTGGCTGTTAGATATTTCCTTTATTATTTATTTTTGACAATGGAAATAACTAATTCTAGAAGGTTCAAAAGGGTTAATTATTAATAACGTGCTTATAACACATTCATTGAGAAACAAAAGGCAATCTGCCTTAGAAAAGACAATGGAGATGATTCAGATGTGGTGAGATACAGCTTTTATTATTTTATTCTTTGAATATACGTAGAAGTATCCCATATCCTTCCATGTACAATTGTAAAGAAAAACCCAGGCATGGCAAAACCATCTTTCTCACAGTGTAGGTTGTTAATTATTCTCTCTGCGGATTGTCGATATAATGTGAAATTTTCATTCCCCATTCAACATGGAAAAAGTTGTGGCTGAAAATGTTAACATTTGCATTTTTATTTGTTGATTTATTTAAAGGACAGCCTCTTCTACAGCAATCCATCACTTGGTGACACCCCAAATATGAATAATGTATTGTATACTTGTGGTTACAATGTGTAATAAGTGCTAGAGACAGTAAAAGAATGTTAACTATGTTGCAAATGTAATATTTATCGACTCATAAAGTTTATTGCTTTTGAGGTTCAATAATACTGACCATAGGACATTCATATCACTTATCCTGATTTTAGATAGGCACCTTTGTATGTATCTATCTCATGCTAACAAAACAAATATATAATTTACAGCACAAGCAAAGAGGACATTAGAGTCTACCATGTGGAAGGCTGCAGTGCTTCTTTCTCCCTGTTTTACTTCTGGCTTCCAGCACTAATCACATAACCCCAAGCTGTCACAGGTAGTAAAGGCAATTGTCACATTGGCAAGAGAAGGTGGCAAGTCTTTTCTAATGGGTGCTGTTCCTTTCCTCTTGATTAGTGCAGGCCACTGCACCTAGAGAAAGGTCTGCTAGGTCTTATTCTCTTCTTGGAATTTAGGGTAGAGAGAATAAGGGTATTTCCTCACAGTCTCTTCAGTACCTTTAAAGCTTTGTTGGGAGGAAGACCTGTAGTTTGCCCATAACTGAAAAGCAGTCCATAAAAATGCCTTCTGTACATTTTAAAATAAGAATAATTCAAATAATACTGATTTTTAAGTTTGTAAAGAAACCACTTTGCTATTCTAGTAACTGATTTTCATAGTACTGAATCTTTTTTGAACTCTGCACTTTGTATAATTGATCTATAATATGCCATTGTGCATTTGTAAGGATAAAAATTTGGTATGCTGTACATTGTTTTATTTAGCCAAAAACTCATTATCTAGAAAGCTTCTAAGAACTTATATTTAGCTGATACGCAGTTTTAAAGAATAAAGATTTTCAAAAATCTGTAAATATGAGTCTTCACAATTTTAACCTGGGCTTGTAAAACTCTACTAACTTGTTACAGCTCATCAGAAACTTTGAGCTGAGGACATTTTATAAAACATGATGGGGAAACATTTTATTCCTCTCGTTTTTATGCTTCTTTCTAAAGTATATTAAAGTAGTGTTAAAGATCTCATTTTAAACCTTAACAATAGAAATAAATCACTGAATCCATATAATAGTTCTATTTTATTTCTTATTTCTCCAGTGTTAACTAGATAGAAACTCTCTGAGCAAAGCTTTCAACCACAATGTTAAATGGGCCCATACATTATTTGGTATCACAGCTAATGGGTCTTTGGCAAATGCCAACAAAGAGTAGTTTCTCATTGGATTATGGGTAGCCACCACAATAGGGAGGTTGTCATTGTCAACTATTGTACTATTTAAGATGATAGCTTTACCAGAAATGGTGGCTCAAATGGTAGTGCTAGCATAGAGCAAAAAAGCCCAGGCTCTGAGTTCAAGCCCTAAGACAGAACAAAGAAGAAAAAGAAGAAGGAGGAAGAAAAAGAAGGAAAAAGAAGAAAAAGAAGGAGGAGGAGGAGGAAGGCTTTAGAGTCTGTAATAATAGCTTTTTCTTCCTTTTTGCTGTGTGATCTTAGATGAATTACTTGATTCCTTGGGGTTTTAGTTTCCTAGTTTTAAAAATGGGAATGATGGCAGCATTATTTGAAAAGATAAAATCAAATAAAATAATATTCATTAATGAGCATTATCTGGAAACATGGTAGATACTTAAGAGACACCAATCATTATTATTATCCTCTGTTACAGAGAGTTACTTCTAAAAGGCTTTTCAATGCTACCTTCTACCTCCAGTATTAAAGGCATACTGATGAGAGCCATGACTAGAATGAACACTAGCTCTTAAGGATGGCTATCTTTTGGCCAATAGACACATGAAGAAATGCCCAACCTCCCTAACCATAAAAGAAATGCAAATCAAAACAACATTGAGATACCACCTCACCCCAGTTAGAATCACCATAATCGAGAAATCTAATAACAACAGATGCTGGAGGGGATGTGGATAGAAGGGAATCTTACTTCATTGTTGGTGGGAGTGTAAACTTGTTCAACCACTTTGGAAAGTAGTATAAAGGTTCCTCAAAAGACTCCACATAGAGCTCCCC